>NC_091185.1:39097890-39197890 GCF_040958095.1 Procambarus clarkii | reverse complement strand
AGTTGCGTTGCTTCTGGGAGTATGGGTTCGAGTCACTTCTGGGGTGTGAGTTTTCATTCGCATATAGTCCTGGGGACCATTCAGGCTTGTTCGCATTTGTGTTCCTCATGTGTGCCCCAAAGAATGAGGTGATTTGGTGAAATGCTATGCCCAAGATTACCATCCGAGTTGCCGTCGGGGAAGTGGCTCAAATAGCCTCGGCTATCACTTCCTTTGACGGCCGTGATGGTCAAGTGGATTAAGGCGCCCTGTAGTTACCAGTTGCGTTGCTTCTGGGAGTATGGGTTCGAGTCACTTCTGGGGTGTGAGTTTTCATTCGCATATAGTCCTGGGGACCATTCAGGCTTGTTCGCATTTGTGTTCCTCACGTGTGCCCCAAAGAATGAGGTGATTTGGTGAAATGCTATGCCCAAGATTACCATCCGAGTTGCCGTCGGGGAAGTGGCTCAAATAGCCTCGGCTATCACTTCCTTTGATGGCTGTGATGGTCAAGTGGATTAAGGCGCCCTGTAGTTACCAGTTGCGTTGCTTCTGGGAGTATGGGTTCGAGTCACTTCTGGGGTGTGAGTTTTCATTCGCATATAGTCCTGGGGACCATTCAGGCTTGTTCGCATTTGTGTTCCTCACGTGTGCCCCAAAGAATGAGGTGATTTGGTGAAATGCTATGCCCAAGATTACCATCCGAGTTGCCGTCGGGGAAGTGGCTCAAATAGCCTCGGCTATCACTTCCTTTGACGGCCGTGATGGTCAAGTGGATTAAGGCGCCCTGTAGTTACCAGTTGCGTTGCTTCTGGGAGTATGGGTTCGAGTCACTTCTGAGGTGTGAGTTTTCATTCGCATATAGTCCTGGGGACCATTCAGGCTTGTTCGCATATATATATATATATATATATATATATATATATATATATATATATATATATATATATATAAAATATGAATATATAAGCGACCGCCCATAGGTAATTGAACCATTTATGGGGAAAATATGGAGGAGTGTGCGTCTATCACAGACGAGCAACTTAATATTTTCCACCACCCGGCAAGAATATTTGTAGCTGGATTCAGCAATTCTGGGAAAACGACCCTAGTGGGGAATTTATGTGTTAAATACCACGGAAAATTCTCAAAAATTTTAGTGTCATCTGCAAATAATACAGAACAGCCTCTTTCAAACATCCCCTCTCTGCGAAACAAGGTTACTCTCTCCCAGGACCTGATTAACCCACTAGAGTATAAAGATCCTTTTTCAAATGAGACAGTTTTGTATATAATTGATGACTTATACCTGGAAGCCATACAGAGTCCAATTATAGCCAATATCTTCACCCGAGGGAGACACGGTAATATTTCTGCAATTCTAATTAGTCAAAATTTGTTTCCCCAGGGGAAATATGCCAGGACAATAACTCTGAATTGTAGCCATTATATATTAATGAAGCAGAGAGACATAACCCAACTTGAAATTTTAAGTGGCCAGTTATATGGGCAAAAAACTACTAGTAGTTTCGTTGAAATATACCGTCGGGCAATATCCCAGAACAAGTATGGTTACTTATTGGTCGATCTGACGGTTCCTGAGGCATTACAACTAAAAACGAGCATTGCCAACGAAGACCGGTGTGAAATTGTGTATCAAATGTAATCAACAACAACAACAAAAAATATGTCTCTAACGACACAGAAACGGACAATTCTCACCAGCATCTATAATGACATTTCTAGCACGGGTGGTTTCACAGGGTCAATTCAAAAATTGTATAAGGCTGCCAGACTTAAAGACCCCAACATTAGTGTTGCAGATGTGAAGGAATTTCTTCATGGGGAGCGATCTTACACGTTACATAGAGGAAATTTAGTTAGGTTCCCCTGACGGAAAATATTAGCCCCTAAACCTCGTACCATAATTGCCTGTGACCTAGGGGACTTTTGTAGTTTACAAAAATACAATAATGGTGTTAAATATATTTTAATTTGTGTCGATGTTTATTCCCGCCTAATGCAGACTCAAACTTTAAAAACAAAAAATTCGAGTGAAGTGTTAGTCGCTCTGAAGAAGATATTAGAGGAAACGTCTCAGTTTCTCGGTGTAAGGCGGATATTCACTGACCGAGGCAGAGAATTTTACAACAAGTCAGTTCAAAATTATTTTAATAAGAAAAATATTAAATTATATAGTGTATTTTCGGAAATGAAATCTAGCATAGTGGAGCGAGCCATCAGAACTTTAAAACATAAACTGTATCATTATATGACTCAAGCTAATTCATTAAAATACATCCACATCCTCCCTAAAGTTGTGCACATGTACACCCACACATTCCACAGGATGCTAAAAAATACTCCTCATGCCATTCATAAGTTGCAAAATATTGAAGATATACGAAGACAGTTTAAGGTCGTGTATTTAAACAATGACTCCTCCATAACTGCCATCAGTCCACGGCTGCACCTTGGACAGCATGTGCGATTGGCAAAGTGCAGGAATATATTTCACAAAGGCTTTTGGCACCAAAATACAGAAGAAATATTTGTAGTGTCACATATTGACAGAACACATCCAATCCCGCATATAAAATCAAAGATTTAAACAACGAGCCGATCAGTGGCATGTTTTATGAGCAAGAATTGATCCCAACACCCCTTCCAGACTATTTTCCTGTAACGGTATTACAGTCTAGGAAAACATCGAAAGGACACAGAGAATATTTCGTCAAGTGGAGAGGGTACCCAGATTCTGCCAATAGCTGGATTAAAGCTCAAGACATCATTAAATTTAACAAAAAATGACAGTTCAACAGGACTCTCTCGTAGAGAAACATCATCAGTTGTTATTTTTATTAAACAATTTATCACCCAAGAAGCGGAATAAACTGATCAAGGCTTTAAAACGGCAGGAAATTGAATCAATTTGTGAAATTTTTGCCAATTTTCTGAAACGAAACATTTTTCTGAAACGAAACGTTCAACCTCAGATAATTTATGGCTTACAGAGATATCAGAATGAAATTCGCTGTGTAGCACGTAAGAAAACTCCTTTGTACAAAAAGAAGCTCATCCTGACCTCCAGACGTGGTGGGGCGATATTAGCAGCTCTGCTACCTTTGGCTGTATCGTTAATTTCCTCCCTAATAAGGTAATTGCGTAAATAAGTAACGAGAGAAAAAAAATGGTGAAAGAATATTGCCTGGTACCACGATTCATAGCCGAAAAATATTTATTTAATAAAAACAAGAACTCACCATCACCTCCTAATGTGGTGGGTCTGCCCTCCCCCGGTGGTGATGGTTGTGAAAGTATGTCCTTCTCTTTAAAAAACGAATCCAACTCAAGTAATAATGTTGGAGGAGCCTGTAACCTACCCACCTGCGACTCTGGTAGGGGTGATGGGGGAGTGGGGGAAGAGGACACTCCATCCTCTCACCTGACAACAACGGGCTGTGGGCGGTGTTGCCGCAGTAGTCCCTCCAGACGGGCGGGGCTGGTCACACACCCATTAAATGACATTGGGGCCCCCGGCGACCGTCGCCCACCGCCGCCCTTTAAAAAAAAAAAAACGCGGGCCGCCCGGCGCGACCATCGCCTTTTAAAAAAAAACAATAAAATAAATAAAAAAAGGGGACATTCCATCCTTTCACCCGAAGTGCAAGTAATTGTTACTGGGCACACTCCTCATAAAGCCACCATCACGCTCCAAAATCCAAGTCTGGACAACTTAATAAATGTGAGTTTTAAAATTGAGGAAATTCCCCATGTCAAAGCATTATTGAACATGTTTGGACAAAACAGCTAACAGGTGATGTAGGATAGTCGCGGAAATTTATTAAAGCCAGTACAAAATTTAAATATTTTAGATATAATTAAAACTCTAGCCTTTACTAAGGGACAATTTAGGGCAATTGACAAGGAAGATGTAAGGGTTTTACTGAGGATGGCTGGCATAGACCCAACCCTCATACGTAATTATCGCGCCAGATCACAGTTAAAAGGGGGGGAGGGGCATCCATAGGAGACCCCATTGGGAACCGTATTGAAGACCTATATGAAGGTCATCTTAAAGACCACCATATTCAGTTGCATATCCACCATGGAGCAAGCTTCTAGACCCACTCCTCCCCCAGCTACACCTCCAGAAGACAAATCTCCCTTATTAAAGAAGTTGGTTGCTACTCAGCGGTACTACAAGTATGTCGAACACAAATGTAGATTGATATATGCATTGTGGGATTGTTATGACCGTCTTGTGTTGAGTGCCCCTCCAGAACGGTTTTTTAAGTCATTTGGAGAGACGGTGAAACGCTATGAAGAATATTCATCCCAGGAAATCCAGACAAATGGAAAAATTAACCTTCCAACATCGAGACCAGATTACAGCCTTCGAGACTGGACGGAGTGTGTATGGACTTTTAAGGTGAGGAAGGCGGCCTCTACCCCACACCCCTACATTCCTCTCCCTCCAGGTGGGAGACACAGGTGTATTTAAAGGCCTCCTCCGTCACTCCCGGTCACTATAGTTGACGACGACTCGTTCCTCTCAACCGCCCCTCCGCCATGGCTTTATCATCCATTAAGTCAATAGACAACGACATCACCGACACCCACGCCTTTGGGGTCGGTGATGTGATCGTGTACGATCTCCCCGCTGCCGTTGTGCGTCCCTATGGACTGTCAAGTGTAATATGGAAATGTTACAACTATGCCCGTGTGGAACGTGAAGGACTGACTAATGTCAACAGGGCCACAATACGTTACCAGTCTACCCCAGGGGACATTGAAGTGAAGATAGCTCCCCTACCCTCCGACGGTCATGACATTGTCGAAGAGCCGGTTTTATTTTTTCGCCCAACCAAGGTGGCGCTAATTTCTGCTTTCGGTGAAGGAGCACCCTTCGAGTCCAACCCTATAGCTCAGGAGCAAGTGCAGTCTTCCGCTGACATCCACTACATCACCAATGTCACACTGGATACTGCCAAAAACAGATTGTTTTGGCTGAAAACAGCCCTAACAAAGGTTGGCAATCTTATGGTAAGAACCCCAACCATGTTTCGGTTGGTGGTACCCCATGGACTAGGGGCCTCTCGTGGTGGCATGGACAACTGGCACAAGGACGTCGGACCCATGCTCATTTCTCTCAATGCTGAGTTAGCCAAGCATAACAAGGAGCTGGTAATCCTCAAACGTCCCTCTACCGTTACCCCATCAAATGGTACCCCTCCCAAATGATGATCCCAGGGGAGAAGGTGATAGTAAAACTATCACCCTAGATGCAGTGGTGGGGGAGGGTGCCACCACCCCAGGAAGCTCTTCTCGTTCTACACCACCAGCACCACCAGCCACCCCCAGGAAGAAGAGACATCTACAAGAGTACTCATCCACCTCCAGCGCCGCTCCACCCCCACCCTCAACATCTGGTACAGCCAAACGACGGATCGAAACCACTATTGACTTCGACCCGCTCTCAAATCATCGTATTGACACCATCCTCGATGGAGAGTCACAGGAAATATTCCTGTTATCCTCCTCACCGAAAAAACAACGAAAGCTGTAACCATCCCAACACAAAGAAGAGGTGGCAGCACTACCGCAGTCAGTAACAGCAGCAGCAGCAGCAGCAGCAGTACCTCCATCTACAACAGCTTCGGTGGTGGTAGCAGCAGCAGCACCACCAACGACGGTGTCAGTGGTGTCAGCGGTACCAACAGCTCCAGTGGCTGTGGCGGTAGCAGTACCACCAACTACAGCAGCAGCAGCAGCAGCAGTACCATCAACGCTGGCAGGCGATGTCAGCGGTAACCACAGCTCCAGTAGCGGGGGGTGGTAGCGGCAGCAGTACCACCAACTACAGCGGTTCCAGCGGTGGCAGCAGCAGCAGCAGTACCATCAACGGTGGCAGCGGTGTCAGTGGTACCAACAGCTCCAGCAGCGGTGACGGTAGCGGCAGCAGTACCACCAACTACAGCGGTTCCAGCGGTGGCGGCAGCAGCAGCAGTACCATCAACGGTGGCAGCGGTGTCAGTGGTACCAACAGCTCCAGCAGCGGCAGCAGCGGGCGACAGCAGCACCAACAGCTGCCGCTCTTTATATGTAATTTGTTATGGGGAACAAATTGTAGTTCTTGTAGTTATAGTTCCCCCTGTTGTAGTTCTTTTAAAAGTAATATTTCCTTAGTAGATTAATAAAATAAAATATAAGTAATGATGTTTTATTCCCACCCCAATCAGTACATAAGTTAACAATGGACGAGGAACACTACATATACCTCACTAGCCTCGACCAAGAAGATATATACAACAACACAAGTTCAGCATTTACAAACACCATCCCCACACTACATTTAAACCCTTCCATTAAACATGAAGTGGCCTTAGTCAACATACTCCTACCCAGACGAATTAACGCTATCATCAAGGATGAAGGGGAGTCTGGCATAGACGTCTATGCTACTTTTAAACGTGGAACTCTTTCTAAAAGCCCAGAACATCTCATTTACACCTTCCTCCCCAAAACCAACATATTATCCAGTAACATCACATTCATCACGAGTGAGCTTAGCCGACAAATAATCACCGACATGAAACTTAGCTTCCGCGGTGATTTCAAAATATACTTCTCAGAAAGAGAACCAATCCTCACCTATGATCAATCCTTAGAGCGAGTATTACTAGCCTCCACTCTTAACAATGAAGGCACTGGTTCGTTATATTCTCTTTGCCTTCAATTTAAACACAGAATAGCTAATGTACTTGGTTTTGACAGCAGTCGTAAATACACCATTTATCAGGCAAAATCAGATGACATTACAGCAGCCTCCAAGGTCGTGGCCTCATTCCCCCCAGACAGTGACGGAGGTTGTGACTATTTACTCATTTATAGTGACGTCATCGAGCCGGATCGTTACGGGGGGCAAATTGTAAATATCTTAGATGCAATCAATTATCATGACTCATATTCTAGAGGGGCTCATCCCCTAGTGTACAAGACATTAAATACTAACACGTTGGAGAAAGTAAGTATTAAAATAACAGATCAGTTTGGACGAATGGTTAGTTTTGAAGATGGGAGGTCAGTTACGGCAGTCTTACACCTCCGCCCTAAGGTATAACAATATAATCTATATAAATATAAATATATATATATATATATATATATATATATATATATATATATATATATATATATATATATATATATATATATATATATATATATATATAAGTGTTTACCCACATCATCGGTTATTATAAGAAGAGGAGTTGGGATGCGAGTACCTTTCCACACACCCTCCCAGAAGGACTACGGGGAGATCTTCTCCCCCCTCTCTAGGAGACACGGGATGTGAGGGGGAGCGATGAATGACATACGCACATTCCAAGCGCCTTATCTCAGATCTGGTGGTGTTTTTTTTGGGACCTTAGCTGGCTTGGTTCGGCGAGCCATACCATTTTTCATGAAAACTGTAACGCCGACTGCTATCGATTTTGGGAAAAATGTTCTTGGTGATTTAAGGGGGCATATCATTCTAAATCGTTATAAATTAAAAGTTGTTCAATTTGCTTATAAATTTTTTTATGAAATGGTTATAGATAGGGCTGCAACTGGTCCAAGGTTTCACCATCACACCCTAAACAGAAAAGGAGAAAAAAAATACACAACGTATTATGCAACGAATGTTCAACATTCTCAAATAATCTCAGGGAACACATGTGTCAACTAAAATGTCTACTATGTGCTGTAGAAGCACAAACTCTTGTAATAATTGTAATATGTATGTGCAATATATTTATATTTAATTTTTTTTTTTTTTTTTTCTTTTTTTTTCTCGTTTGTTATCAAAGGATTTGCATGAAACTTGCACACCTTGCTCAATGGAAGCCTATCTGCAAGGGTGCCAATTATGAACGAAATCTGTCAAAGTCAAGCTCAGCTACAGGTGGCCGAACTTGGATCTTTATTTTACTCTGGAAAGTAATTTACACCTTCAAATTACTTCAGAGCTTTCATTTATTAATCAATTTACATGCAAATTACACCTTATATGTAGCGTTTGTGCTTCTACAGAATCTAGTAGACATTTTAGTCCAAAGTCTATTTGTTGATTTTATAAAAAATTTTAAATATCATATATTGCATATTTTTTTAGAAGGGTAACTTTGAAAAATTATATTATTGCACTAAACACTTTTTTGATAAAACTGATCACTAGAATCCTTTATTATGTGCTTAATTTAATATCTGAGTGTTATAGAAATGATTTTAGTTAACACATGTGTTCCCTGAAACTATTTGAAAATTCGTTGCATAATTCGTTGTTTATTTTTTTTCTCCTTTCTGTTTAGGGTGTGATGATGAAACTTGGACCAGCTGCAGCCCTTTCTATAACCATTTCATAAAAAAATTTATAAGCAAATTGAACCACTTTTAATTTTACATTGATATGCCCCCTTAACCAGTGGTAGACGGGATGTAAAGAGCGCTCTGAGAACTCACGGTATTGATGCTCTTAAGACTGTGGGGAAGAAATTGGTAGCAGGCGGGAAAATTAAAAGACTCTCTAGGAGAAGAAAAAATAAAAATAATAAATGTAAACGAGGCCTTGGGTATAAAAATGATGTATTTTCACTACAGTAAGCAGTCATACTTCACCTTTCGGAGGAGATCATGGCGGAGGCTAGCGGAGCTGGGTTGAAAATACCAGTAGAATATTATAGCTCCAGTATTATTGACCAATTTCCTAGAAGTAACAGAATACGTAATGTGGAGAGTTCAATTGCCTCCACACAGCAAATAGACATTCTACCTGTTAACCTCCTTATTAATCAACGTTTGCGGGATAATTACTTAGAATTCCACATCCCTGGAACCCAGGGCACCTTCTTAGATCTAGCTAATATTGTTATAGCTTTTAAGGTATCTTTAACGAAAGATGACGATACCACAAAATTGGAAGAGGATGACCATGTGGAATTTGTGAATGGGTTGTCAAATACCATGTTTAAAGGTGTTCAGGTGTTTTTAGGAGAGCAGGTAGTTGAAACAAATTCTAATTTTAATTATTGGTCGTTTATTAAATTAATTACCTCCATGCCTCCATCAAAAATGTCTTCCTTGGGGAGAATTGGAGCCTTTCGTAGGGACTGGAGTGATGATGGTGTAATCCCTAACGAATTTACTAATACATTTTTTACTGGGGCAACCGCCAAGGATAAAAAAATTATGACCGATTTAAAAGGTAAAGGATTGTCAATGTGTTTTCCCCTACTATTGGACGTAACAACCCTAGACCAATACATATTAGATAATATAGATGTGCGCCTAAGATTGGAGCTCTCCCCACATGCTTGGGTGCTTAATACAAGTGTGGACGATGGCTCTAAGTATCGGCTGCATATGGATTATGCTAAGTTGTGGGTAACACGAGTGTTCCCCTACCCAAGTGCTTACCTAGCCTTAAACAGCTCACTGTTAGCATCCCCTGACCCCATAAGCTATACTTTCAATAAAACCATTTCTAAAACATATGTCCTAGCAGGGAATCAAACTAGTCTCTTAATTGATCAGCCTTGGGCGCAAGTAATTCCTCACAAGATATTCATGGTAATTGTACCAATGAATTATTTCGCTGGCCTTCACCAAGGTAATGGATTATATTTTGAAAATGCAAAGCTGAAAAATATTGCCATGTATTTGAACAATAACGCAATTTACCGAATTGGCGGTGATTTCAACAATCATTATTCCCGCCTTTATTACGAAACTTTGAAGACATTAGGCTTAGAGCGTGATTCACTTCTAGCCTATGACACTTTTAGTAAGGGAAGATCGATATTCGCCTTTGACTTAACCACCATTCAAACAAAGGATTCCCTCCCTGTGGAGAAATGTGGCAACTTGCGTATGGAGCTTGAATTTGGTGGCGGTGTTACATATAACAGACTGGTTTTACTGTTTGGGGAAACGACCGGGGTACTATCCATCGACGGGCAGAGAACTGTTCTGTGTGACGTGCGAGCTTAAAAACATAATGAATTGTTATGATATAAATATTAATTTAAAAAATAATCTAGGGGATCGAGCACTCTACCTAGGTTGTTATAATGCTGATGAAATAGAACATTTAAATATCTCATCAAGAAAACCTATTGTTCTCATAACTAATATTTTACCATCACACAGCATATTAACTATGGGACATTGGGTAGCTATTTATGTTGATAAAGTTAAACATCGAATGTTTTTTTTCGATAGTTATGCAATGTCGGCGGTTACTTATGGACATTATTTTCAAGGATTTATTAAAACTAACAAAATAACAAAGGTGTTTGGAATGTGCTACAGACTCCAGAGTGATTTTACCCTTGCTTGTGGACTGTATTGCGTAATGTTTGTTCACAGGGTGAGTCACCTGGGGTTGCCTTCAACAGTACATTACTTACATAATGTATTTTCAAGCGTTAATTTAAAATTTAATGATAAACGAGCCCTTGCTTATGCGAGACGATATTTTCCTATGAAACATCACTGTGTTAGGACATTTTGTAGAGGAGTAAGGGTTGGTTCTTATAGGTGGTGTAGAGAATATTTTTGTTAGCTAGGCAACCCACCTAACAAAGGGATTACCCCCATATAAAACCCCTCTCACCCCACAACCTCCCTAGAAGACCTCCAACCTCTTCATCCTACAAATGGAAGGCGTCTCCCCAGAAACACACGCAGGGAAGATTGAAGTCCTTGAAGGGCCTGGTTAGTATTACCCTCACTTTCTGGTAAAGATTTATTTTTTTTCCCACAATAGAAAGTTTGTACAACCTCTATTTTACCTCTTCTTTTTTTCAGTGCAATTCTTAGGACCCGTCCACATTTGTAGAGTAGTAATTCTACGTGGTAGGTCTGCCCCAAACAAGATGCTGTTACGTAGCCTAATTGATGATGCCTGCTGTAGAGGACACAAGGCCACTCCTGCAGGGGGAGAGGTATGTACTAGCAGTTCTTAGAGGAAATAGAATATTTTTCAAATAAAAGATATAGTCCTATAAATTATTTGCCCCATCTCTTTCCAGAACACTTCAGATGAGGGTCAGAAGGAAAGTCGTCCAAAAGGCAACCACCCAACTCACCCCACACCCCCAAGAGAGGGGGGAGGGGGACAAGACCTCCCCCCACTCACCACGGATGGGGAGACGTCAGAATTCTACTCAGATGAGGAAGGGGAGGTGGAGGGGGGAGAGGGATAGGGGTGAGGAAAACCATAACTACAATTATTACCTATCATAATTAACTTCTTATACATCATTTGTGATTTTTACCTAATAAAACATTAATAAATTCTTTGATTTTTTTTAACCCCTGGAGGAGATTTATAATTTAATACTCCTATATAAGACCCACTCGATCCTCGCTGGGGCGTGGAACTCTGTTACGGTAAAGTCAAGGATATTAGGTGCGAGGAAGGGTACGGGCGACCACCCATACCGAGAGGAACCTGTTTTACACCTGCCCCATAGAGGAATGTGGGGGGCGTAACTGGCACTCACCTGTGAGTGTTTATTATACAAATAAATTCATTTTTACTTAAATATACTTTCATACTTTACTGTATAAATGAACATGATCATAGTGGCGCATAATAGATACCTATCTTCACTATTTTTCGACTGCTACCACACACTCCTTGGGTGACCTAATATGGAGTGGCACTATGTGGCTCCCCGCTTCTGATTTTCTTATCTGATTTACATACATAGCTGGCACTATGTGGCGCATTCTTCTCTACTAGAAACCTTTGTCAGGAATCTTTCAGAACATTATATACCACATATGTAAGACCTATCCGGGAGTATGCGGCTCCAGCATGGAGTCCATATCTAGTCAAGCATAAGACTAAACTGGAAAAGGATCAAAGATTTGCCACCAGACTAGTACCCCAACTGAGTGGTATGCGCTACGAGGAGAGACTACGGGAATTAAACCTCACGTCACTGGGAGACAGAAGAGTTGGAAGGGACATGATCACCTCATCCGATTTTCAGAGGAATTGATAGGGTAGATAAGGACAGACTATTTAACACAAGGGGCACACGCACTAGGGAACACAGGTGGAAATTGAGTGCCCAAATAGAGACGTTAGAAAGAATTTTTTCAGTGTCAGCGTAGTAAACAAATGGAATTCATTAGGAAGTGATGTGGTGGAGGCTGAATCCATACAGAGCTCCAAGTGTAGATATGATAGAGCCCAGTAGGCTCAGGAATCTTTACACCAGTTGATTGACAGTTGAGAGGCGGGACCAAAGAGCCAGAGCTCAACCCCCGCAAGCACAAATAGATGAGTACACACACACTCACTCACACAGGGCACCATGTGGCTGTATGGATAGCACGCTGGACACGTAATCTTGAGGCCCGGGTTCGATTCCTGGCGCCGGCGAGAAAGAATGGGCAGAGTTTCTTTCACCCTGATGCCCTGTTACCAACCAGTAAATAAGTACCTGGGAGTTGAACATCTGTTACGGACTTCTTCCTGGGGGAAGAGGTGAAAAAAATGGTAGTAACAGTTGATTGACAGTTGAGAGGCGGGCTGAAAGAGCAGAGTTCAACCCCCGCAAGCACAACAAGGTGAATGTAACTAGGTGAATGCACACATACACACACACACAACTTGTGTAAGGAATCGTTCAGGACCTTGTATATCACTTATGTAAGACCAATCCTGGAGTATGCAGCTCCAGCCTGGAATCCATACCAAGTTAAACACAGGACAAAGTTAGAGAAGATTCAGAGGTATGCCACCAGACTTGTCCCGGAACTGAGAGGTATGAACTACGAGGAAAGGCTAAGGGAGATGAACCTCACATCCCTGGAAAACAGAAGAATAAGGGGAGGCATGATAATCACGATAACATGATAACTAATCCTGGAGTATGCGGCCCTAGCATGGAACGGGTAGCTAGTACCCGTTCAAGGAATTCGAGGAATGTTTACAAATGGAATGCATTAGGCAGTGATGTGGTGGAGACAGACTCCATATACAGCTTCAAATGGAGATTTGATAGAGCCCAGTAGGCTCAGGAATCTGTACACCTGTTGATTGACAGTTGAGAGTCGGGACTAAAGAATCAGAACTCAACCCCGGCAAGCACAACTAGGTAAATACAACTAGGTAAGTTCACACACATAATGTTCATCGTCTACATAAACTATCAACCAGAAGGAATACATAATTATGTGAACATATTTGCGGACGATGATAAGATATTGGGAAACATAGGAGACTCAGACGACTGTAATCCCCTTCAAATTCATCTAGATAAAATAGGTGCGAGGAGCGTCAAGTGGCAAATTAAACTCAATGTGAATAAATGCCATGTTTTGGAATGTGGAAGAGGATAAAACAGACTACACAACTTAAAAATTATGTGGAAAGGAATTAAAAAACTTTAATACTTAACGAGATTATACTTAGCTGTGGTTTTGGAATATAAGCTTTTGCCTGAAGAACACATAAAGAACATTGCGAGAGAAGCCTATGCGTCGTTTTCCAACTTCAGATTTGCTTTCAATTATATGGATGGTGAAATACTATATAAACTGTTTATGAATTTTATGAGACCAAAATTGTAATATGCAGCAGATGTATGGTGCCCAATTCTCAAGATGCACGTAAATAAACTGAAAAAAAAGATGCAACAACATGCTACAAAATGGCTTCCGGTACTGAGAAGCAAGGGATAGGAGGAGAGACTAGACGCATTAAACATGCCACAACTAGAAGATAGAAGAAAAAGTAGGTGATATGATCACTTACAAAATACTAATATGAGTCAACCGAATTGACAAAAAGGGGAATTCCTGAAACCATCAAATTCACGAACAAGAGGACACAGATTCAGTCTAAGAAAACAGAGGTGCCAAAAAATATTAGAAAGTTTTCTTTTACAAAGATAATGGTAGACGTTTGGAACAAACTAAGTGAGAAGGTGATGGAAGCCAAAACCGTCAGTAGTTTCAAAGTGTTATACGATAATGAGTGCTGGGAAGACGGGACACCACAATCGCAGCTCTTATCCTGTAACTACACTTAGGTAATTAATTAAGTAATTATACACACACACACAGCATCGGCTTCCCATCCAGCAGCGTCGGTGTTCGATCCCGGTGGTCTAAGTGGTTGGGCACCTTCCTTCACGCCATTTCATATCAGGATAGTTTCTTTATTGACAGGGCGACCCAGATTTTATCGCACCAGATCTGATGTAATTGGTGTTGTTATCAGATATGTTATCTAGGAACATGCTTAGTGCATACATTAAGTGTGCTTATCAGTACTTAATCGCTAATTAAATGCGATTATCAGTGAGGGGCATCTGTATGTGTTTGTGTGGTGTAACCCTAATTGTGCTTACGTGGGGTCGAGCTTCAGTTCTTGGGCCCCGCCTCTCAGTGGATAAGTGTGCTTATCAGTACTTAATCACTACTTAAATGTGATTATCAGTGATAGGCATCAGTGTTTGAGTGGTGTAACACTAATTGTGCTTACTTGGGGTTGAGCTTCAGTTCATGGGCCCCACCTCTCAGTGGAAGTGTGTGTGCGCACCCACTTGCACATGTGAGTGTAAGCTCACCTAGTTGTACTCACTTCGGTGTTTGAGGGGTGTAACCCTAATTGTGCTTACGTGGGGGTTGGGCTTCCGTTCCTGGGCCCCACCTGTGATTAAACATGTTTTGAGCGTGTGTGTGTGGGTAGAGCTTCAGCTCTTTGGAGCCACCTCTCAATTGTCAAAGATGTTTAAACGTGTGTGTGTGTGTGTGTGTGTGTGTGTGTGTGTGTGTGTGTGTGTGTGTGTGTGTGTGTGTGTGTGTGTGTGTGTGTGTGTGTGTGTATGTGTATGTGTATGTGTGTGTGTGTGTGTGTGTGTGTGTGTGTGTGTGTGTGTGTGTGTGTGTGTGTGTATCACGAAAATAAACACGTGATTAAAAATGTGACAGTGTCAGACCACGGAGAAAAATTGAAACAGAATTTCCTTAAGTACTTTCGTATATTAATACATCTTCAGAAGATGACTCCTTCTGAAGATGCATCTAATATATATATATATATATATATATATATATATATATATATATATATATATATATATATATATATATATATATATATATATATATATATATATATATATATACATATATATATATATATATATATATATATATATAAATATATATATATATATATATATATATATATATATATATATAAATGTATATATAAATGTATATATATGTATATATATATATATATATATATATATATATATATATATATATATATATATATATATATATATATATATATATATATATATATATATATATATATATATATATATTAATTAGTGAGACAAATGGGTTCCAATGATCCTACTTAAATCGCCCTTTAATTGATCTAATAAAAATGGATCTAAGTTATATAAACCACTGCTAATGTTCAAATTACTTTCTTTAATGCACTGTCATATATATATATATATATATATATATATATATATATATATATATATATATATATATATATATATATATATATATATATATATATATATATATATATGGCAGTGCATTAAAGAAAGTAATTTGAACATTAGCAGTGGTTTATATAACTTAGATCCATTTTTATTAGATCAATTAAAGGGCGATTTAAGTAGGATCATTGGAACACATTTGTCTCACTAATTAATTGTAAATATTTACTATTTTATGCTATAATTATCCATGTTTGGGCCTGTGTGTGGTTGCTGCATCGGATGGGCCAATAGGCCCTCTGCAGTGTCCATGTATTGTACCTCACCTCACTCCGCCATCCTCTCCTTCCTATTTATATCCAGTACTCGACCTGTAAAATCAATCCTTCTTAAGATGTATTAATATACGAGAGTACTTAAGGAAATTCATGTTTCAATTTTCCTCCGTGGTCTGACACTGTCACATTTTTAACCACGTGTTTATTTTCGTGATATACACACATAATGAGAACCACGCTCTCCTTCGCTATGCTGTTCCCTCAGACTTCTTCCTTCGTGACCACCTTTGCTACTTTACTAGTGAAAGCACACTGCACCCGCACCCGCCTCAAATTGCTGAAACAATGTCTTGGTGAGCAAGTTGTACCCAAGTCTCTGCTACCTACCCGTCTCCTCAAATTAGGTGATGAACCGTTCAGTGATTTCTGTTTTACCATTTTGAAAAAAACACATTGAAGTTACAAAATCAAGTGAACGTTTTGTTTTCAAAAGCCTGGATACAGCAAAAAAAAACTTTCATCACGCAATACCTTTGGACTGGAAAAATCTTCTGATGCATGAAATATAGAGTGACTTACGCAGAAAAATTATTCAGTTACAGAAAATTCTTAAGCGCAAGTTAGAAAGCCTGATTAAAAATAGTGATTGGACAAAGAAATCCAATCCAAACAACGTGTTGAATTTGTCATCCAAGACGATATGTGAAAATGTGTTTACTGCTTTGGGTTATGGTATGTCATTTGCCATTTCAAATCAACCTTCTGCAGTTAAGATTGATAGTTCATTGTTACAGCTTGAAAAACAAATCTCGCTTTCTCCACAAAACTTAAACCTGGTTAAAGGTATTGTTTATGGTTCAATGTTGACGCCTCAAACAAACAATTTCCCTGAAAGGTTCAGACGAAGCTTACAGGAGTTAAGAGCCGACCCTTCCATTCATATAACAAAGGCTGATAAATCCAGCACTATTGTTATTCTAAACAAGGAGGAATATATTTCGAAAATGAATGATCTCCTCCTAGATTCTTCAACGTACACTAAACTTAGGAAAAATTCTCTTGAGGACATCATCAAGTTCTTCAATAGCAGCTTGAGGAAGTTGTTAAGTAAACATAAAGATCTTCTTAATCAATTTACTACCTCGTCACCTTCATTACCATATCTATATAGACTTGTCAAGACGCATAAACCTAACAATCCCATGAGGCTTATCATTAGTTCTGTGGGTTCTATTTCTTACAAGCTTTCCAAATGGCTTACCAAAATCTTGTCCCCATTGTTAGGAACTATTTCCTCTTCTCATTTGACAAATTCTCTTAAATTAGTTAAGAAATTGAATAGTGTTCCTGTCACTCCTGATGTAATGTTAATCAATTTTGACGTTAGTTCCTTGTTTACAAAGGTACCGGTTGATGATATTCTCGATTATCTTGCTCGTGAACTAATGAGCCATGTTTTACCTTTTTCTGCTGATATTATTGTCAATCTTGTTAAGTTGTGCATTAAAGAATGTAAATTTACCTCTAATAATGAGTATTATTTACAGACTTTTGGAATGGCAATGGGGAATCCTTTATCGCCATTGCTTTCAAACTTGTACATGGAATTTTTAGAAAAGAAATTTGTTTAAAAAATAACCCCTGCAATCATTCCAGGGTTTAGATATGTTGATGATATTTTGTGTATATGGCCTTCAGATGTAAACACAGACGAATTTGTAGCCAAATCTTAATGACCAAGTCACCTCTATAAAATTTACTATAAAGACTGAAATTGATAAATGTTTGCCATTCCTAGATGTACTTATTCATAGGGAAGATTTTTCACTAAAGTTTATTGTCTACAGAAAACCTACGAATAATTTATCTTATGTTCATTATTTTTCAGGGCATGGATACAATGTGAAAAAGTTAATTTTTTCTTCAATGTATCTAAGAGCTCTTCGAGTTGTGAGTCCAGAATTCTTAGACGAAGAGTTTAAGAATATTGATTCGATTGGTCTCAAGCTTTGTTACCCACTAAGTTTTTTGAAAGTTTGCCGTAGCAAAGCACGTCGTACATATTATAATAATATATACAGTGAAAGAATTCGCACAAAGAATTTGTTATGTTTACCATATTTCTCTGGGTTTGAGAATATTGTCAAGGCCTTGAAACTTTTTAATATATATGTATTGTTTAGCTACGAAAATACTGTTGGTAAGCTATTTGTTAGGAACAGCCCTCGTAGTGATAATTGTGTCATTTATAAAATACCTTGTAAAGACTAATAAGTTCTATGTTGGGTAAACATCTAAAAATTTGAAACGTAGAATTTCGCAACATAAATACTCTGTAACTAATGCTTTGTTCATCTGTCAGAAGATGCTCACCAAATTGATTGGGAGATGGCTTCTTCAATAACGAATCGCAAAAGCACCTATAACAGAAACATAATTGAATCTGCTTTGATACAGATCACAAAAGAAAGTAATTTGAACATTAGCAGTGGTTTATATAACTTAGATCCATTTTTAGTAGATCAATTAAAGGGCGATTTAAGTAGGATCATTGGAACCCTTTTGTCTCACTAATTCATTGTAAATAGTTACTATTTTATGCTCTAAATATCCATGTTCGGGCTTGTGTGTGGTTGCTGCATTGGATGGGCCAATAGGCCGTCTTCAATGTCCACGTATCACCTCACTTCACCATTCTCTCCTGCCTATTTATGTCCAGTACTCGACCTGTAAAATCTGACCTTTCGTATATTAATACACCTTCTGAAGATGTATTAATATATGAAAGTATTTAAGGAAATTCCTGTTTCTATTTTCCTCCGTGGTCTGACACTGTCATAAATATATATATATATATATATATATATATATATATATATATATATATATATATATATATATATATATATATATATATATATATATATGTCGTACCTAATAGCCAGAACGCACTTCTCAGCCTACTATTCAAGGCCCGATTTGCCTAATAAGCCAAGTTTTCATGAATTAATGTTTTTTCGTCTACCTAACCTACCTAACCTAACCTAACCTAGCTTTTTTTGGCTACCTAACCTAACCTTACCTATAAATATAGGTTAGGTTAGGTTAGGTAGGGTTGGTTAGGTTCGGTCATATATCTACGTTAATTTTAACTCCAATAAAAAAAAATTGACCTCATACATAGAGAAAAGGGTTGCTTTATCATTTCATAAGAAAAAAAATATAGTAAATATATTAATTCAGGAAAACTAGGCTTATTAGGCAAATCGGGCCTTGAATAGTAGGCTGAGAAGTGAGTTCTGGCTACTAGGTACGACATATATATATATATATATGTCGTACCTAGTAGCCAGAACTCACTTCTCAGCCTACTATGCATGGCCCGATTTGCCTAATAAGCCTAGTTTTCATGAATTAATGTTTTTTCGACAACCTAACCTACCTAACCTAACCTAACGTTTTCGGCTACCTAACCTAACCTAACCTATAAAGATAGATTAGGTTAGGTTAGGTAGGGTTGGTTAGGTTCGGTCATATATCTACGTTAATTTTAACTCCAATAAAAAAAAAATGACCTCATACATAATGAAATGGGTAGCTTTATCATTTCATAAGAAAAAAATTAGAGAAAATATATTAATTCAGTAAAACTTGGCTTATTAGGCAAATCGGGCCTCGCATAGTAGGCTGAGAAGTGAGTTCTGGCTACTAGGTACGACATATATATATATATATTGTGACGGAGTTCCCCCCCTTATAATTCTCCCACGCCTGCAGTAAGAGTCATGTCTGCTTTTCCCAAGCGTTCTCTACGTTGCAGGCTACAATTTGATATATGGGAGAGAGTGAAGTGTTCTCGAAGAGCCGAGAAATTTGTGAAATAGTGATATTTTGGCCTGTGGTATAGGCCCTTTAGGGAGCCAAAATGGCGCTGGCTTCCCTGATCTCCCGCCAAAACCGTGTGACGTCAGTGGCACCGGATTGGTCACCGACAGCAGTGTGGCACCGGGAGCCAATGAAAACTTCCCTTAGCGAAAGTGACGTCACGATGGAAGGGGGTCCGGGCCGCGCGCCACTCTGGCGCCAGCAGTCAGACACGACACGTCATAGAGGTCGGACGTGCGACGAGTGGTCCTGTCTGTCGGACAGCTGTTTCCCACTACCGTGGATTTACGCGTCATCGGAAGTTCGCCAGTACTCTGAGAAGTCTTCCCTAGTTCATGTGTTGAACCAGAAGAGGGAATTGACGGTTATTTGAGCAACAAGTGCTCCAGTCAGGTACTGTGCCAGTAGCAGTGAAGCCGTGCAGTGACGTATATTGACGTCTGTGGCAATTCACCAGTTCGTGACAGCGTAGTGGCTGACAGAGCCACTGGGTAGCTGAGGAAGAGAGGACTATTTGGGGAAACCGAACGACTGTAGCTGAGACGTAGGCGACAGCCGTTGCTGGGAGAAGACGACGGCCAGGAGACCGACTCCAACCTTCAAGAAGTCAAGGAGGAGGACGGACCTGCAGTGAGGAGGCACGGAGACGACGCGCTAAACGGTGGGACGACGAGAGGCTCTGGTAGGACACGACGACGTGTAGTGTGGGGGCGTTCCCGACACGAGGACCAGGAGCTACATCTCGACTCTCATCGGAGGATAGGGTGAAGTAGGTGGTTCTAGTTCCCTCCCCATTCCCCTTTAGTTAGCTATATTATTTGGCTACATTATCTGGCCCGAAGATTTTATATGTCGTGAGCAAGTCTCACCCATGTCATGGTAAAGCACCAGTGTGCTAGACAGTACTATCAAGAGTACTTGTAATATTCATGTTGATTATTGGTGTGTACAGGCACCAGGAACCAGTGATAAATTTACTGTGTTGTGTATATCTTTCTATAGATTTTGATATGAACATATAGTGGTGAATTATATATAATATTATGCCAGTATTCGGAGGTTAGGCTATGTGCCCAGAAACTATTTATTTTCCATGTATTGATGATTGATTTATATACCATATATATGTCTATGTTCATTCAGTGAATAATCATTTGTGAGTACAGTGAATTATTGCGTTATCGCCCACGAGAGAAAGTACTGAAAACTCCCGTGTTAATATTTCATAATATATTGTTGGATAAATAACAGTGTAAGACCATTACAGTGAATCGTTGTAGAATTGATTGTAGAAAAGACTGTTTGAGCCTGAGCACAGTGTAACTAAGTAATTCGGTTTATTTGTGCCAATATAGAGTGTGCGAGTTTCTAGTAATATTGGAGAATTTAAAGAAACCGAGCGCGTGAATCTAGCAAACAAGCAAATTTCGCGCGGAGAGTCCATTGCGATCAGCTGTTCTTGACACTTGATGAGGAGGGGGAGAGTGTTGCCCTCTAGTGATCGCATAATATCCGTGGGAATTACCGGCCGAGTCAGGATCAGTTGATTTATGATTATTGTGTGGCCTTGTGACATCTTTCATACATTTTAAGTAAAATACAAAACTCTCTTTGTGTTTTTATCATCCCCTCCATTGATCTTGTGGCTATACTATACCTGTAAGCATAGAGTGATAACAATAAGTACCTGCCTGATTCCTGATCTTTGAGTGTGACCTTGCCAAGGCTACCACTGAATACACCAGTCCACTGAGGGTGTTACTGGCCACCTTAAACACCAGTTGGCGATCTTGTGTTTAACCGTAGAGCCCTATTGTTGGGGAGGGCACACGACAGTCGAGGTGAACGAGTCGTGTTCTCACTCTTTCTTAATAAGAGGCCGTTAAGATTGACTGGGAGACTCTCCTGGCGTGCAGTGGCGCCGTGAGGATCGAGGGAAGACCCGCAGGGCTACGGTGAGTTACCTTGAGCGTAACTATTGCTCACCCCAGACTAGAGAGTAAGGGTAAGAGAGGTGAAACCCCAACATTTGGCGACCTCGCCAGGATATAGATCGGAGTAAAGGTTGCAGTGGTACTTGGCAGTGGTGTTAGAGATCAGGTGAAGGTTATCACTCGTAGCACAAGATGGAGGATGATAAAGTAGCAAGGTTTATTGACTCTAGAGACGAACAGGTGCTGGAAGAGTGCACCAAGGCACAGTTACAGGCTATAGCGGATCATTTTGGAATAAAGCTGAAATCTGCCCGAGTTGGTGAAAGAAGACTAGAGATAATGGCTCAGCTAAAGGCTCGAGACGAAGCTTTGGGGGAGGAACGGCCCCAAACACCTGCCAGTGAGGGTGAGCACCTGAGTATTGGTGGAAGCAGCAGGGGATCCAGCGGCAGCAGGCACAGCGTTAAGCTGGAAATAATGAAGCTGCAGCTAGAGGCACAGCAGCGCAAAGAAGAGCGAGAGGCACAGCAGCGCAAAGAAGAGCGAGAAGCGCAGCAGCGTAAAGAAGAGCGAGAAGCAGAAGCGCAGCTGAGGAGAGAAGAAGCACAGCAGCGCAAAGAAGAACAAGAGCGAGAAGCACAGATGAAGCGTGAGGAGCGAGAAGCACAGCTGCGCCGGGAAGAACAGGAGCGAGAAGCACAGCTGCGCCGGGAAGAACAGGAGCGAGAAGCACAGTCGAAGCGTGAGGAGCGAGAAGCACAGCTGCGCCGGGAAGAGCAAGAACGAGAAGCACAGCTACGCAGGGAAGAACGAGAGCAAGAAGTTAGGCTGAGACAAATGGAAATAGAAGCCAACCAGGAGGTGGAGCTGAAGCGAGCTGAACTGGGACTAGGTGCCCCTGCCCCGCCACAGGAAGACCGACGAGTGAGGGAACGAGACCTGCCGGTCTTTGTGCCTAGTGAAGCCGAAAGTTTCTTCGATCACTTTGAGAGAGTTGCTGCTATGAAGAGGTGGCCGAGGGCGGAGTGGGCGGAGTTGGTCCAAGGAAGGCTCACAGGGGAAGCTCGCCAAGCCTTCACTATGCTCGACTTCCAAGAATGCACTAACTACGATGCGGTAAAACGAGCTGTGCTCCGTTCCTTTAAGCTCACGCCAGAGTGTTACAGAAAGAGGTTTAGAGAATGTACCCGGTCGCCAGGAAAATCGTATGCGGAGACGGCGAGGGACATGGAAAGAAAGTTCCTTAAGTGGATGGACTCTGAAGAAGCGGGGTCGGCCGAAGAAATCAAGGAACTAATGGTCATGGAAAAGTTTATGTCCGTGCTCCCTCCTGAGATCAGGATGAGGGTAAAGGAGGCGGACATAAAGGACCTGAGGGCCGCAGCCGACCGGGCCGACATGCTAGAAGAAGCCCTACGCCCACGCCGAGAGGGACAGAACCGATCACCCGCATACGTCGGAAACGATAGGAGTTATAGAAGGACGGATGGATGGAGGACAGGAGCGAGTTCTCCCAAGTCCCATTTCTCAAGTTGGAACACCCGAGGAACAAAAGGTGTTGTAGAGCCGATAGGGGAGAACCAAGCTGAGAGCTCGGGAACTGTTACTGCAGGGAAAGAAACGACAAGTGAGGCGAGAAGGACACAGGGTGCGACGGTCTCTGGAGGCAGTGCTAAGGCGAGCGGTGGCGGATGGTCTCCGCCGAGGGGCCGCTGCTACAACTGCGGAATACCCGGACACGTCGCGCGGGAATGCAGACGCCCTAAGCAGCGGGGACACGTTGCTTTAGTGATGTTCGAGGACCAGAGGGCCGAGGGAGTGCGGGATGAACCCGTGCTAAATGGGGAGAAGAAAGTTCACCCATTTATGTGTCAAGGAACCGTAAGGATGGGGGTCGCAGACCCCATCCCCGTGAAGATGCTAAGAGACACCGGGGCTGACTTTACCCTGGTAAGTGAAACCCTGTTCCCCGAGGGTTACGAAAGTACCAGTGTGGGGGTGGCTAGTGTGACCACTGTGGGAGGCCCAGTGAGGATGCCCCTACACCAGGTAACTTTAGATTCCGAATATGGCTGCCAGACCCTAGAGGTGGGAGTCTGTACATCAATGCCCAAGATGGAGGCACAGGTCATCTTGGGGAATGACGCGTGTGGAGGATATGTCCTCCCGCATCTCGTGAAAGGCGAAGAGTGCCCAGAACAACACGAGGAGACAGGCGAAGATTTGAACGCCTGTGGGGACGAGAAGGGAATCGCACCGGTGGCGATACCAGTTTGTACTGTGACACCGAGACAACGCGAAGAACCAGGGGGTTGTGGATCTGATGGGGCTGAGGAGACAACTGACAGCCTGAGAATAGATCGCCTCTTCGTGGAACCCGGAGAACGAGCGGAGGGCGAAGATAGCCCAAATGGTGAGTTGCAGGTGACCCTTACCAGTTCTCTAGGGGTAGATCGCACTCGTCTTGAACAGTTGCAGCAGGAGGAGTTCCCCGATTTGATTGGTAAGGCCGAAGGAGGACGTGTGGGTCCTGAGAAGGCTTACTTTCCGTTTATCTATATTATATATACCATGCTATCCATGATGAAGGAACGATGGACACCAGGAGCGACCGTGGGAACGGTGAATAAATATGTCCAGAAGTTCAAAGAACGTCTCACTAGAGCGAAGAAACTGGCTAGGAAACTCCTGAAGAAGGCGCAACGTAAGATGTCGGAGTGGTACAACAGGAGAGCTGCGCAGAGGAATGTTCAGGCCGGATCCAAAGTATTGGTTGTGCTGCCAGGTAAAGGTAGAGTGACCAGGTCGCGGTTCAAAAGACCATACCGAGTGCTGCGACGGTTGGGTCCAGTGTTGTACGAGATTGGGAAGCCGGATGGACCCCGAAAGAAACAGGTGTGTCGCGCAGACCGCCTGAGACCTTTCTTCACTGTGGAAGGAAGAGCCGCCAAGCAGGACGGAACGATGTCCCGAGAAACCCAGCGGAAGACGGGTCTGAGTGTACCGAGGGACCGAGAACTCCCGGAGGAGGAAAGTAAGTGGTCCAGGGCGGACGGCACCAGTCTCACCCGCACTGAGAGTCTGACAAGGATCAAGGTCAAGCACATAAAGGGGAAGGACGACGTAGTAGCGGATGCCCTATCCCGCATCCACTAACCAGACATGACTCTTATTTTAAGGGGAGGGGTATGTGACGGAGTTCCCCCCCTTATAATTCTCCCACGCCTGCAGTAAGAGTCATGTCTGCTTTTCCCAAGCGTTCTCTACGTTGCAGGCTACAATTTGATATATGGGAGAGAGTGAAGTGTTCTCGGAGAGCCGAGAAATTTGTGAAATAGTGATATTTTGGCCTGTGGTATAGGCCCTTTAGGGAGCCAAAATGGCGCTGGCTTCCCTGATCTCCCGCCAAAACCGTGTGACGTCAGTGGCACCGGATTGGTCACCGACAGCAGTGTGGCACCGGGAGCCAATGAAAACTTCCCTTAGCGAAAGTGACGTCACGATGGAAGGGGGTCCGGGCCGCGCGCCACTCTGGCGCCAGCAGTCAGACACGACACGTCATAGAGGTCGGACGTGCGACGAGTGGTCCTGTCTGTCGGACAGCTGTTTCCCACTACCGTGGATTTACGCGTCATCGGAAGTTCGCCAGTACTCTGAGAAGTCTTCCCTAGTTCATGTGTTGAACCAGAAGAGGGAATTGACGGTTATTTGAGCAACAAGTGCTCCAGTCAGGTACTGTGCCAGTAGCAGTGAAGCCGTGCAGTGACGTATATTGACGTCTGTGGCAATTCACCAGTTCGTGACAGCGTAGTGGCTGACAGAGCCACTGGGTAGCTGAGGAAGAGAGGACTATTTGGGGAAACCGAACGACTGTAGCTGAGACGTAGGCGACAGCCGTTGCTGGGAGAAGACGACGGCCAGGAGACCGACTCCAACCTTCAAGAAGTCAAGGAGGAGGACGGACCTGCAGTGAGGAGGCACGGAGACGACGCGCTAAACGGTGGGACGACGAGAGGCTCTGGTAGGACACGACGACGTGTAGTGTGGGGGCGTTCCCGACACGAGGACCAGGAGCTACATCTCGACTCTCATCGGAGGATAGGGTGAAGTAGGTGGTTCTAGTTCCCTCCCCATTCCCCTTTAGTTAGCTATATTATTTGGCTACATTATCTGGCCCGAAGATTTTATATGTCGTGAGCAAGTCTCACCCATGTCATGGTAAAGCACCAGTGTGCTAGACAGTACTATCAAGAGTACTTGTAATATTCATGTTGATTATTGGTGTGTACAGGCACCAGGAACCAGTGATAAATTTACTGTGTTGTGTATATCTTTCTATAGATTTTGATATGAACATATAGTGGTGAATTATATATAATATTATGCCAGTATTCGGAGGTTAGGCTATGTGCCCAGAAACTATTTATTTTCCATGTATTGATGATTGATTTATATACCATATATATGTCTATGTTCATTCAGTGAATAATCATTTGTGAGTACGGTGAATTATTGCGTTATCGCCCACGAGAGAAAGTACTGAAAACTCCCGTGTTAATATTTCATAATATATTGTTGGATAAATAACAGTGTAAGACCATTACAGTGAATCGTTGTAGAATTGATTGTAGAAAAGACTGTTTGAGCCTGAGCACAGTGTAACTAAGTAATTCGGTTTATTTGTGCCAATATAGAGTGTGCGAGTTTCTAGTAATATTGGAGAATTTAAAGAAACCGAGCGCGTGAATCTAGCAAACAAGCAAATTTCGCGCGGAGAGTCCATTGCGATCAGCTGTTCTTGACACTTGATGAGGAGGGGGAGAGTGTTGCCCTCTAGTGATCGCATAATATCCGTGGGAATTACCGGCCGAGTCAGGATCAGTTGATTTATGATTATTGTGTGGCCTTGTGACATCTTTCATACATTTTAAGTAAAATACAAAACTCTCTTTGTGTTTTTATCATCCCCTCCATTGATCTTGTGGCTATACTATACCTGTAAGCATAGAGTGATAACAATAAGTACCTGCCTGATTCCTGATCTTTGAGTGTGACCTTGCCAAGGCTACCACTGAATACACCAGTCCACTGAGGGTGTTACTGGCCACCTTAAACACCAGTTGGCGATCTTGTGTTTAACCGTAGAGCCCTATTGTTGGGGAGGGCACACGACAGTCGAGGTGAACGAGTCGTGTTCTCACTCTTTCTTAATAAGAGGCCGTTAAGATTGACTGGGAGACTCTCCTGGCGTGCAGTGGCGCCGTGAGGATCGAGGGAAGACCCGCAGGGCTACGGTGAGTTACCTTGAGCGTAACTATTGCTCACCCCAGACTAGAGAGTAAGGGTAAGAGAGGTGAAACCCCAACAATATATATATATATATATATATATATATATATATATATATATATATATATATATATATATATATATATATATATATATATATATGTCGTACCTAGTAGCCAGAACGCACTTCTCAGCCTACTATGCAAGGCCCGATTTGCCTAATAAGCCAAGTTTCCCTGAATAAATATATTTTCTCTATTTTTTTTCTTATGAAATAATAAAGCTACCCATTTCATTATATATGAGATCAATTTTTTTTTATTGGAGTTAAAATTAACGTAGATATATGACCAAACCTAACCAACCCTACCTAACCTAACCTAACCTATCTTTATAGGTTAGGTTAGGTTAGGTATCAGAAAAAGTTAGGTTAGGTTAGGTTAGGTAGGTTAGGTAGTCGAAAAACAATTAATTCATGAAAACTTGGCTTATTAGGCAAATCGGGCCTTGCATAGTAGGCTGAGAAGTGAGTTCTGGCTACTAGGTACGACATATATATATATATATATATATATATATATATATATATATATATATATATATATATATATATATATATATATATATATATATATATATATATATGTGCAACAATGATCACAAAAACACTGATCCAAGTATGCAGAATAACCACATGTGAAAAATAGAAAATGCTTAACGCGTTTTCGGCTATTTCGCCTTCATCAGAGCAAAGTAGAATGCTACTTTGATTCTACTTTGCTCTGATGAAGGCGAATTAGCCGAAAACGCGTTAAGCATTTTCTATTTTTCACATGTATTTATTCTGCATATATATATGTACATATATATATATATATATATATATATATATATATATATATATATATATATATATATATATATATATATATGTATATATATATATATATATATATATGTATATATATATATATATATATATATATATATATATATATATATATATATATATATATATATATATATGCAGTGTGGTTGCTGCATTGGATGTGCCAATAGGCCGTCTTCAATGTCCACGTATCACCTCACTTCACCATTCTCTCCTGCCTATTTATGTCCAGTACTCGACCTGTAAAATCTGACCTTTCGTATATTAATACACCTTCTGAAGATGTATTAATATATGAAAGTATTTAAGGAAATTCCTGTTTCTATTTTCCTCCGTGGTCTGACACTGTCATAAATATATATATATATAAATATATATATATATATATATATATATATATATATATATATATATATATATATATATATATATATATATATATATATATGTCGTACCTAGTAGCCAGAACTCACTTCTCAGCCTACTATGCATGGCCCGATTTGCCTAATAAGCCTAGTTTTCATGAATTAATGTTTTTTCGACAACCTAACCTACCTAACCTAACCTAACCTAACGTTTTCGGCTACCTAACCTAACCTAACCTATAAAGATAGATTAGGTTAGGTTAGGTAGGGTTGGTTAGGTTCGGTCATATATCTACGTTAATTTTAACTCCAATAAAAAAAAATTGACCTCATACATAATGAAATGGGTAGCTTTATCATTTCATCAGAAAAAAATTAGAGAAAATATATTAATTCAGTAAAACTTGGCTTATTAGGCAAATCGGGCCTCGCATAGTAGGCTGAGAAGTGAGTTCTGGCTACTAGGTACGACATATATATATATATATATATATATATATATATATATATATATATATATATATATATATATATATATATATATATATATATATATATATATATGTGCAACAATGATCACAAAAACACTGATCCAAGTATGCAGAATAACCACATGTGAAAAATAGAAAATGCTTAACGCGTTTTCGGCTAATTCGCCTTCATCAGAGCAAAGTAGAATGCTACTTTGATTCTACTTTGCTCTGATGAAGGCGAATTAGCCGAAAACGCGTTAAGCATTTTCTATTTTTCACATGTGGTTATTCTGCATATATATATGTACATATATGAATGAAAACTCACACCCCAGAAGTGTGTGTGAGTTTCATTCGCATATAGTCCTGGGGACCATTCAGGCTTGTTCGCATATGTACATATATATATATATATATATATATATATATATATATATATATATATATATATATATATATATGTATATATATATATATGTATATATATATATATATATATATGTATATATATATATATATATATATATATATATATATATATATATATATATATATATATATATATATATATATATATATATATATATATATGTCGTACCTAGTAGCCAGAACGCACTTCTCAGCCTACTATGCAAGGCCCAATTTGCCTAATAAGCCAAGTTTTCATGAATTAATTGTTTTTCGACTACCTAACGTACCTAACCTAACCTAACCTAACTTTTTCGGCTACCTAACCGAACCTAACCTATAAAGATAGGTTAGGTTAGGTTAGGTAGGGTTGGGTAGGTGGTCGCTCATATATCTACGTTAATTTTTACTCCAATAAAAAAAAATTGACCTCATACGTAATGAAATGGGTACCTTTATCATTTCATAGAAAAATAATTAGAGAAAATATATTAATTCAGGAAATTTGGCTTATTAGGCAAATCGGGCCTTGCATAATAGGCCGAGAAGTGCGTTCTGGCTACTAGGTACGACATATATATATATATATATATATATATATATATATATATATATATATATATATATATATATATATATATATATATATATATGTGTGCATATCACGAAAATAAACACGTGATTAAGAATGTGACAATGTCAGACCACGGAGGAAAATGAAACAGGAAATTTCCTTAAGTACGTTCGTATATTAAATACATCTTCAGAAGGAATCAAAATTAAATACATCTTCCTTCTGAAGATGTATTTAATATACGAAAATACTTAAGGAAATTTCCTGTTTCATTTTCCTCCGTGGTCTGACATTGTCATATATATATATGCGAACAAGCCTGAATGGTCCCCAGGACTATATGCGAATGAAAACTCACACCCCAGAAGTGACTCGAACCCATACTCCCAGAAGCAACACAACTGGTAACTACAGGGCGCCTTAATCCGCTTGACCATCACGGCCGTCAAAAGGAAGTGATAGCCGAGGCTATTTGAGCCACTTCCCCGACGGCAACTCGGATGGTAATCTTGGGCATAGCATTTCACCAAATCACCTCATTCTTTGGGGCACACGTGAGGAACACAAATGCGAACAAGCCTGAATGGTCCCCAGGACTATATGCGAATGAAAACTCACACCCCAGAAGTGACTCGAACCCATACTCCCAGAAGCAACACAACTGGTAACTACAGGGCGCCTTAATCCGCTTGACCATCACGGCCGTCAAAAGGAAGTGATAGCCGAGGCTATTTGAGCCACTTCCCCGACGGCAACTCGGATGGTAATCTTGGGCATAGCATTTCACCAAATCACCTCATTCTTTGGGGCACACGTGAGGAACACAAATGCGAACAAGCCTGAATGGTCCCCAGGACTATATGCGAATGAAAACTCACACCCCAGAAGTGACTCGAACCCATACTCCCAGAAGCAACACAACTGGTAACTACAGGGCGCCATAATCCGCTTGACCATCACGGCCGTCAAAAGGAAGTGATAGCCGAGGCTATTTGAGCCACTTCCCCGACGGCAACTCGGATGGTAATCTTGGGCATAGCATTTCACCAAATCACCTCATTCTTTGGGGCACACGTGAGGAACACAAATGCGAACAAGCCTGAATGGTCCCCAGGACTATATGCGAATGAAAACTCACACCCCAGAAGTGACTCGAACCCATACTCCCAGAAGCAACACAACTGGTAACTACAGGGCGCCTTAATCCGCTTGACCATCACGGCCGTCAAAAGGAAGTGATAGCCGAGGCTATTTGAGCCACTTCCCCGACGGCAACTCGGAAGTGGCTCAAATAGCCTCGGCTATCACTTCCTTTTGACGGCCGTGATGGTCAAGCGGATTAAGGCGCCCTGTAGTTACCAGTTGTGTTGCTTCTGGGAGTATGGGTTCGAGTCACTTCTGGGGTGTGAGTTTTCATTCGCATATAGTCCTGGGGACCATTCAGGCTTGTTCGCATTTGTGTTCCTCACGTGTGCCCCAAAGAATGAGGTGATTTGGTGAAATGCTATGCCCAAGATTACCATCCGAGTTGCCGTCGGGGAAGTGGCTCAAATAGCCTCGGCTATCACTTCCTTTTGACGGCCGTGATGGTCAAGCGGATTAAGGCGCCCTGTAGTTACCAGTTGTGTTGCTTCTGGGAGTATGGGTTCGAGTCACTTCTGGGGTGTGAGTTTTCATTCGCATATAGTCCTGGGGACCATTCAGGCTTGTTCGCATTTGTGTTCCTCACGTGTGCCCCAAAGAATGAGGTGATTTGGTGAAATGCTATGCCCAAGATTACCATCCGAGTTGCCGTCGGGGAAGTGGCTCAAATAGCCTCGGCTATCACTTCCTTTTGACGGCCGTGATGGTCAAGCGGATTAAGGCGCCCTGTAGTTACCAGTTGTGTTGCTTCTGGGAGTATGGGTTCGAGTCACTTCTGGGGTGTGAGTTTTCATTCATATATATATATATATATATATGTATATATATATATATATATATATATATATATATATATATATATATATATATATATATATATATATATATATACATATATATATATATATATATATATATATATATATATATATATATATATATATATATATATATATATATATATATATATATATATATATATATATATATGTACATATATATATGCAGAATAACCACATGTGAAAAATAGCAAATGCTTAACGCGTTTTCGGCTAATTCGCCTTCATCAGAGCAAAGTAGAATCAAAGTAGCATTCTACTTTGCTCTGATGAAGGCGAATTAGCCGAAAACGCGTTAAGCATTTTCTATTTTTCTATTTCCATTTATATATATATATATATATATATATATATATATATATATATATATATATATATATATATATATATATATATATGTATATATATATATATGTATATATGCATAATAAAGCACAAAAAATAAAAAAGGAAGGAGGTGGTAGGAGAAAAGCACACAGAAACTGTATTGGAGGGGATCTAAACATTCCCTCTAATGCGTTATGCGTGATTTCCTCCGAGGCTATGGGTCCCCCTTCTTCCAGCTAGAGGTGGTACTCCCTTCCTATTGTATATATATATATATATTTATATATATATATATATATATATATATATATATATATATATATATATATATATATATATATATATATATATATATATATATATATATATATATATATATATATGTATATATATTTATATTCATATATATATATATATATATATATATGTATATATATATATATATATATATATATGTATATATATATATATATATATATATATATATGTATATATATATATATATATATATATATATATATATATATATATATATATATATATATATATATATACCACCAGAGGTGGTACCCTCACAAACTTTTACATATATATATATATATATATTTATATATATATATATATATATAAATATATATATATATATATATATATATATATGTCGTACCTAGTAGCCAGAACGCACTTCTCAGCCTACTATGCAAGGCCCGATTTGCCTAATACGCCTAGTTTTCATGAATTAATTGTTTTTCGACTACCTAACCTACCTAACCTAACCTAACCTAACTTTTTCGGCTACCTAACCAAACCTAACCTATAAAGATAGGTTAGGTTAGGTTAGGTAGGGGTGGTTAGGTTCGGTCATATATCTACGTTAATTTTAACTCCAATAAAAGAAACTGACCTCATACGTAATGAAATGCGTAGCTGTATCATTTCATAAGAAAAAATTTAGAGAAAATACATTAATTCAGGAAAACTTGGCTTATTAGGCAAATTGGGCCCTGCATAGTAGTCCAAAAAGTGCGTTCTGGCTACTAGGTACGACATATATATACATATATATATATATATATATATATATATATATATATATATATATATATATATATATATATATATATATATATATATTAGTATATTTTGGTAGCAGTCTTTCCTGTAGACATATATTATTAAATATGACCGAAAAAGTAAGATTAATAATTCTAACACGAATTTTCTCAATCTTTCGTACATTACGCTTCACTGTTGGAGGTAAATCAAAAATTAATTCTCCAAAATTAATTTTTATTTCTAGTCTGACGCGACACGGGCGCGTTTCGTAAAACTTATTACATTTTCAAAGACTTTAGTTCACAAATACACAACTGAATAGAACTTACGTATCTCCGATTTTATATCTACATTTGAGTGAGGTGGGAAGGGTGATGTGGCATTAATACAAGACAGAACAAGAGGGGATATTAATAGGGTATTAAAAGTATCAACACAAGACAGAACACAAACAATGGGTATTGAATAGAAGTGTTTGTAGAAAGCCTATTGGTCCATATTTCTTGATGCTTCTATATTGGAGCGGAGTCTTGAGGTGGGTAGAATATAGTTGTGCAATAATTGGCTGTTGATTGCTGGTGTTGACTTCTTGATGTGTAGTGCCTCGCAAACGTCAAGCCGCCTGCTATCGTTGTATCTATCGATGATTTCTGTGTTGTTTACTAGGATTTCTCTGGCGATGGTTTGGTTGTGGGAAGAGATTATATGTTTCTTAATGGAGCCCTAGACTATATGAAGTCTAGTTCAGAGTAGTAAACATAAGAGAGAGGAACAGTCAGATGGAACCACAACAAGATTACAGAGTGTAACGGAGATACCCACAAGACTGGAATACAAATTATCAACAAGCACACAGGCACTACACACAACACCCGTCCTACTACCAAAACTGGACGAATCACTTCCTAAACAACACACCCTGGACGCAAACACAGTGGCCTCCTTAGTAGAGCCTCTGATATTAACACCAAGTAAGGCTTCCAGCACTACCACTAACACGATAACATCATTTATATTTGCCAACATCCAGGGTATAAAAACACGCAAATCCAACAAAGTTCACTTTATAGATGGTCTCCTTCATGAGGCAAATGCAGTGTTTGCAGCCCTAACAGAAACCCAAACAAAGGACTACCATGATGGTGAAATATGGATCTCAGAGTACAATCTTTTCAGATGTGATAGGAAACACCGGCTTCAGGGTGGGGTCAGCCTCTACATTAAAGACACACTCATCTGTACTGAGCTGCTAAACACCTCAAATGATATGGTGGAAGTACCCATAATCAAAATAGGGATTATAAATGTAGATATTGTCCTTGTATATAAGTCATCGGAGGCAAACCCTCAGCAGTTTAAAGACCAACTAATGAAAATAAAACACTGCTTGGAAAACCTCACAAAACCAGCTCCGAACATCATCCTGCTTGGGGACTTCAATCTACGGCACCTGAAATGGAAGCACCTGGCTAATAAAGTAATATCAGAAAGAATACCAGGAAGTAGCCTAAATGAACAGGCACATGCAAATGACCTGCTACGGATGTGCGACAGGTTTGCCTTAAACCAGCAAATAGTAGAACCAACGAGGAAGGAAAACACGCTGGACCTCATTTTCACTAATAATGATGAATTGATCAGGAACATAATGATTACAAATACCTGTTACTCAGATCACAACTTAATTGATGTTATGACAACCATGGGGAGTAGACCTTCAACACCAGTCCAGATTCCCGGTGGAGGAGATTTCAGCAAATTCAACTTCAATAATAAACAGATAAACTGGGAGCAAATAAACCAGGACTTCACAGAAATAAACTGGGAAGAACAGCTAGGAAATGCAAACCTGAACTAGTGCCTGGAAAAAATAAGCTCAGTAGCACTAGAAATATGTTCAAACCGCATACCCCTAAGAAAAAAGAGGAAGAGATGCAGATTGGAACGGGAACGTCGTTCCCTATATAGGCGAAGAAAACGAATAGCGGAACAACTTGAGAGTCGCACCCTATCTCAAGAACGGCAAAGAAGGTTAGGTAGAGAAATAGAAACAATTGAACGGAAGCTACAAGAATCATACAAAACCCAGGAGAGGCAAAGAGAGCAAAAAGCCATCAGTAATATAGAGAGAAATCCGATTTTTTTTTCTCCTATGCAAACTCAAGATAAAAAACCACATCTAGTATCGGGCCCCTGCAAAAGGGAGATGGAACTTTCACCGATGACAACAAAGAAATGAGCGAGCTACTGAGGAAGTAGTACGACTCTGTTTTCAGCGAGCCATTAAACACACTAAAGATTGATAACCCAAATGAATTTTTCATGGATATGATACCAACATCAAATCATATATCAGACGTCACCCTATCCCCACTGGATTTTGAAGAAGCCATAAACAGTATGCCTATGCACTCTGCACCAGGCCCGGATTCTTGGAACTCCATATTCATAAAGAACTGTAAAACCACTATTGCAGGCCCTCCACATTCTGTGGAGACAAAGCCTAGATACTGGCGTTATTCCTGATATACTAAAAACAGCAGAGATAGCACCACTCCATAAAGGAGGAAATAAGGCAGAGGCAAAAAATTACAGACCGATAGCACTAACATCGCACATCATAAAAAAATTTGAGAGAGTGCTAAGAAGTAAGATCACAAAATACATGGAATCACAGCTTCTCCATAACCCCGGACAAATTGGTTTCGGAACAGGGCGCTCTTGCCTGTCGCAGTTGCTGGACCACTATGATAAGGCATTTGATGCTATGAAAAACAAACAAAACGCTGATGTAATTTACACAGATTTCGCAAAAGCTTTTGATAAATCTGACCATGGTGTTATTGCACATCAAATGCGTTCAAAAGAAATTACCGGAAAAATAGGCAGATGGATCTACAATTTCCTGACCAACAGAACCCCTTGTGTAATAGTCAACAAAATAAAATCCAGCCCATCAACCGTGAAGAGCTCAGTCCCCCAGGGTACTGTGCTTGCTCCAGTACTTTTTCTCGTCCTCATATCGAACATAGACAAGAACACAACCTATAGCACTGTATCACCCTTTGCAGATGACACTAGGATCTTCATGAGAGTAGGCAACATAGAGGACACGGCAAACCTCCAGTCAGATGTAGATCAGGTCTTTCTATGGGCTACAGAAAATTATATGGTGCTTAACGAAGATAAGTTCCAGCTCATGCGCTGTGGAAAAAATGAAAATATAAAAACGGAAACCACGTGCAAAACTCAGGCAAATCATAACATAGAACGAAAAGGCAATGTAAAGGATCTGGGTGTACTCATGTCGGAAGATCTTACATTTAAAGAACACAATAAAGTAGCCGTCAGAACTGCAAGAAAAATGACAGGTTGGATAACAAGAACTTTTCACACTAGAGATGCTATACCGATGATGATACTTTCCAAAACGCTTGTGCTCTCTAGAGTGGAGTACTGCTGCACAATGTCAGCCCCTTTCAAAACTGGAGAAATTGCTGACCTGGAGAGCGTGCAGAGATGCTTTACTGCTAGAACCCACTCAGTAAAACATCTAAACTATTGGGACTGATTAAAGAGCCTAAAATTGTACTCCCTTGAGCGCAGGCGGGAAAGGTACATAATAATTTACACGTGGAAAATATTAGAGGGGCAGGTCCCAAACCTGCACGCAGAAATAACATCACATGAGACCAGAAGACATGGCAGGATGTGCAGAATACCCACGTTGAAAAGCAGAGGTGCAACAGGTACTCTGAGAGAGAACTCTATCAACATCAGAGGCCCGAGACTGTTCAACACGCTTCCACTACACATAAGGGACATAACTGGCCAACTCCTCACAGTGTTCAAGAGAGAACTGGATAAGCACCTCCAAAGGATACCTGATCAACCAGGCTGTGACTCATACGTCAGGCTGTGAGCAGCCGCGTCCAACTGCCTGGTTGATCAGTCCGGCAACCAGGAGGCCTGGTCGATTACCGGGCCGCTGGGACGCTAAGCCCCGGAAGCACCTCAAGGTAAGGAGACTATACATACTATTTATGAGTTCCACCAGTCAGATTTTATGACAGAATTTGTTAACACCAACGTTAACAATAGAAATGTCTCCACTAGCCAGGATAGGAAAGCACTATTTAAACTGTTAACAAATAGTGTTTTTAGTAAAACACTACTGAACCCAGCCCGTTATGCCATTGACACCAAACTAGTGACTTCTGCCAAGGTCTTTTTACGGGAGGTGAAGAATCCACGCTTCAACGTATGGTACATTTAGGTGACAATAAATTATTGTCCATCAGTTCCAGACCATTCATTAAAATTACTTATCCTAATTGCATTGGGTTCCAGATTCTTGAGCTAGCAAAATACAGTTTGACCATTATTGGTACAGGGTACTTAGGGTTCTTAAGAAGCACTATACAGATAGGGCACAACTGGTGTACAGTGATATGGACAGCTTCATTTTTAGTTTATTGACAGATGGTCTTTAACGAGATGGGGAGAGAACCTCTTAAGTCATGGATGGATACCAGCAACTTCCCTGAAACTCACTCCCTTGTATGATCCTTCTAAAAAGGGTGTTTTAGAACTTTTATAGTTAGAGGTTTCAGACCACCATATCCTCGAGGTGGTTGCACTCAAACCCAAAATGTATAGTTTGCTTTTGCACAACAATTCCAATTCCATTACCGCTAAGGGTATCCCCCGCACTGTGCAAAGATCTTTAACACATAACCATTTTAATGAAAGCCTACACAGTAATGGAATAGTAAATACTTTTCAATATTCTCAAATTAGGAGTGTTGGAGGGCAGATGGTTACAACTTTCAACACTAAGAAAGGTTTAAGTGCATTTGATGATAAGCACTTTTACGTAAATAAATACAACAGTTTAGCCTATGGACACCCAGACATACCGTAGGAGACCCTTCCCAACACTTCTCCTCGAGGGATGGACTCCAAGAGTGAAAGTGATGACGTCAATGGACCCCAAAGCGAGGAAGAACGACGCCCCACCGCTGAGAGTGAAGGACATGACTTCCCTACCTTGGGAAGAAACGCCCTACTCCATTCACACGCCAGATATTGAGTCATCATCTTCAACCCAGGAGGAGGGGGTGGGGGGGGAGGAGGAGGAATAGCCCACATCAGACCTATGGGCAAAGAGAAGAGGTCTTGTCAGACACTATTATGGGGAATGGGAGGGGAATTTTGATTATGATATTATATAGTATGACTATGTTAGACCTTATGTTCTTTGTTAATATAATTTATAAAACATAACGGCTATTTCTTTTACATTATCTTATTCTTCAGTATATGTAACCTTGAATATGTCCCTTTAACCCCACTTGATGGGGGGGGGGGCGACAACCTTACTGTGTGAAACCTGTTTTTACACCTGTCCATAGAGACACCCTACTGAACCACTTTTTGCTGGTGGTGGTTGCAACTGGCACCCCCTGTGTATTATAATATACATTTATATACATATCTCCATATTTTGCTGTATAAAGAACATGGTCATAACATAATGGATACCTATCTACATTGTTTTTGGAGGCTGCCACACCCACCTCTGATGACCTAATATGGGTGGTTCTATCTGACTCCCCGCCTCTGATTCCTTTGTCTGATAGGTGGCTCTATCTTTTACCTCGCCTCTGATTCCATTGTCTGATAAGTGGCCCTATCTGGCTCTAAAACCACTACTCACATTCATACACACCCACACACCCAGAAAGCAGCCTATAACTGCTGTCTAACTTCCGGGGTACCTATTTACTCCTAGGTAACAGGGGCTTCAGGGTGAAAGAAACTTTGCCCATTTGTTTCTGCGTAGTCCGGGAATCGAACCCAGGCCACAGAGTTATGAGTCTTCCACGCTGTCCACTCACCTACCAAGCCCTTGTGTGTGTGTGTGTGTGTTCACCTAATTGTGCTTGCGGGGGTTAAGCTCTGGCTCTGGTTAAGCTCTAACCCCCGCCTCTCAACCGTCAATCAACTGATGTACAGATACCTGAGCCATCTGGGCTCTATCATATCTACATTTGATACTGTATGGAGTCAGCCTCCACCACATCACTGCCTAATTCATTCCATTTGTTAACTACTCTGACACTGAGAAAGTTCTTTCTAACGTCCCTGTGGCTCATTTGGGTTCTCAGTCTCGACCTGTCCCCTTGTTCTCGTACCGCCCATGTTAAAAAGTTTATCCTTATCTACCCTGTCAATTCCTCTGAGAATTTTGTAGGTAGTGATCATGTCTCCTCCTTCTCTTCTGTTCTCCAGTGTCGTGAGGTGCATTTCACGCACCCTTTTTCTCGTAACTCATGCCTCGTAGTTCTGGGACTAGTCTAGTGGCATACCTCTGAACTTTTTCCAGCTTCGTCTTGTGCTTGACAAGATACAGACTCCATGCTGGGGCTACATACTTCAGGATTGGCCTTACATATGCTGTAAACAAGGTTCTGAATGATTCCTTTCACAGGTTCCTGAAGGCTGTTCTGATGTTAGCCAGAACATCAGAACAGTACTTGTGGTTGATCTTTGAACCCATTGTTGATGTCACGACTTATACTGAATTTTTTAACTATCTCATAAAGATTAACTTGATCATCTAAATGAATTGTGGGGTTTAGTCTCTGAGCTTATTATGTGCCTCTGTAACCCTTTCCACTACCGTCCACGGGATAGGTATGGGGTGCATAATAAATGAACTAAACTAAAACTAAAATTCTCAACTGTCAGTCAATCAACTGTTATGAACTACTAACAAAAATTTTTACATACACACATACCCAGGAAGCATCCCGTAACAGCTGTCTAACTCCATAATATAATATAAATGAGTTCCATAATATATATTGGGTCAAACGTGAACAACATCAAGATGTAAATTAGTCATTGTTGGTAGTGAGCAGGAGCCGTTGAAGCCTATTATATATACAGAACTTTTTTGGGTAGAGAAAACATATAGATTTTGAATATTTGTGTTTATTTAAATCAACATAACAGTACATGAGCCGTATAGAATCAGCATAACCACTTTTGTTGGTGAAAAATACATTTGCGGCCCCAGTTTGGGAAATAGCTGTAATACACGTTACAAATATTTTGTTCATGTAAAATATGATTACCTGTACTAGCAACGCTCTTTGATTAGCTAATTTGATTTGACTTAAGGATTAGTTCTTTAGGTAGTTTTAGGTAGCATCTTTAAATATCTAAATTGAGCATTTCTGGTAAATTGATGACATGCAAGAATGATCTTGGAGAATTGCTAGTAATGAACACAACGATTTCCGGAAAATTTAGCCGTACTATGTAATGAGATATCAGATTATGGAAACAATTCAAATACATGGCTGAAAGCAGGAAGCAAACAGATTGATTTTCTTTACTCACTCTGTTTTTAATTAAATGAAGAAGCACACCTTTCTAGTGGACAGTTAGCATTAAGCAATTATGACATTAGAAACCTTGATGTTCCGATGTTTTTATTACGATGCGTTGCATGCTATTTTAACTGAAATCTCAAATTATTGATTTGATACTCAATTATACACAGATAAATCACATAATAAGTTATATCAATAAGAAAGTACACATGAGCCATGATGAGGATTCGAACTATGTACATGTACTAAATTGGTACATGACTGTTAAACGTTGGTATAACAAAACTCAAGGTAAAGCTATTATTACTGCCTCTAAAAAACAAATATTCTGCCAAATGAACAAACTGCCAAACACAATTTTAATTAGAATCCATGAACCGGATTTCGGTTAGAAGTAATATAGTTTTGGGTAGCGGTTTTGGTTGTGGAGACAGCACCTTCAGCATTTTGCTCTCTTCGTCAACATCTAACCTGTAACGTACAAATAAATATATAAATATTTCAAACATATACTGAGGAAAATACATTTTCTTCAGAAGTACACATGGTATGACTATAATTGTTCATAAATACAATGGATGACCAATTATTCATTCACCTGTTATTTATCGGAACTATTATTTAAGATAAGCAACTTCCATTTGTGTTCTTCTGTATTAAATCGTATATACCATTCTTGTATACCATTACACACACATGTTAAAATTATAATAATATATTGACAATACTTCTCATGTTTTTGCAATTTTCATATTGTGGGGAAGCGCTCTTCAGAAGAAGTCAATACATAAAAAACGTGTAAAAGATATTCACTCTCACAACTGTACCATCGCACTATCTATATAAATAAAAATGTAAATGTTCGTTTGTTCATAATCGCTAATCACCGAAAGTTCTTCACTGATTGCTCTTTAAATTTTGACACGACGTTCCATTCGAATATGCGCATTTTTTAATGCACCCACTATATAGATACCACATCTGTGACAGGTAAAACATGTTTTTTTTTACAGCGCCATCTATTGCACATAATAGCAACATATGCTTGACTAAATATATTACGATTCCATATAAATGTTTCCGATTGCGTTGATTAGTTGAATTTTCATAGATTTCGATTTATTTCTATTTTGATTTTGATAAAAAGACAGCATGAATGAAGATCTGCAAGTTTTCTATGCATAAGTTGCATCAGAAACAAAGATTGCGACATCAGATTGCGATTGCGAAGAAACAAAGACATCAGATTGCGTCAAATTGCTTGCAATCAAACAATGTACAAATTGCAATGAAATCGCAATTGCATGATATAGCAACGAAAATTATTTTGAGGCAATGGAGTGACTTAACCTGCGTTTTGATGATTCCCAGACACCTAGTTTAACCGACTCGACCACGATGGTACAAAAGTCGACCAACCCGGAAATACTGAGTTCTCTGGGAAGTCCTAGAGGTCCCAAACCGGAGTTCAACCAGTATTTTAAAGTAGACCCGACTTCACTTTGGCCTATGCTAATAGCGTTCAGACTCATAAATCACACTCAGATCACAATGAAATCGCAATGGCGTGATATATTAATTAAAACCATTTTGAGGCATTGGAGTGATCCGAACCAGCATTTTAGTAATTTCCATATATCTGCCTTAACGTACTTGACCATAATGTTACACTAGTTTTTCGTTTGTCCATCTATCCATTCATTTCTAATTATCTAACCATACATCAAAATCTCCTATTATCCATCCATCTTATTTCTCCAGGAGGATTCAAACCTTATCTCTTGGTAAACCCAAACACACACTCTGTGCCACTTCACCACGACATGGTCAAAAACAATGCAACCTAGAATTCCACTAAATCCTCTAGGGGTCCTAAGGCTTCCAACTGAATTCCAATCAATGTTTCAGTTGGAAGAGCTAGTTCCAACTGAGTGAGTTCGTATCCTCCTCATGGTTCCCACTGATTTTATAAAGGCATGTACTCTACCCATGTATCCTATCCCTCTGGCTCATTTGTGGATGTCACATTAATTAAATTTTTGTTATCTCACAAATACAGACCTTTTTCCTTTTTCAATTACATAAAATAATTTCACCCAAAAAGCTAGAATTCTCTGCTTTTTTTTACTTACACACAGATAAAGCCAGCAACATTAGATGTTAGAAGATTCTCAGGTTTAGTTGCCAGACTGACAGCCAATATATGGTGCTTCAGCTTTACACCTGGGGATTTTAATAAAATCAACATAAGTAATTTGTATATTAGTATGCATAAGTATAAGTATTTGAATATTAAATTAAAATACGCATATCATATTACTAATACTACCCTATATACTTCGTGCATGTTAATATTAAAATTATTCATTAGAGTATAAAATGACTAGATATTAAACGCCTCTTTTATTCACTTTAGTGCATATTATATATCATCCCAGGTAATCATATACCACCACACCCCAACAGTCATCCTCGTGAGACCAGATGTACAGGCATCTTATTATTATAGTATATATTACACAGTACGAGAAAACATTCACATCCTCCTCACAAATTGTTCCCCACCTATCAATGTCACTTACCAAATCACGTGAGTTAGTCGCTCACACACTATGCATACCCACTTCCTTCTAAATCTTCCACGTGTCGTTACTTCGACTTTAGCTTTAACACTAAATAAATTATTGCTTTGATACTTCGAAGACTGACTTCTTTTCCATTATTTTCATACATTGGTAGCAAGCTAGCAATTTTCAGTACACCAGAACAGCACCACTAACCTATACTTTCTGGCAAATATTCCAACTTCCAGCATTCATTTTTCCGTTGCATTTATTCTGTTCTGAAAATATCTAATAAATACCTACAACTTTCTCCCATTTTAGATTCTTCACTGAAGATCTCACCTCTAGCAGGTCCCCCAAAAGTTGGCATACTATCAAGATCTTTTTACCTCTATTGAATCAAATCATACATGCTTTCATTCAGGTAGGGACCTGAATATGTATATGTATATTACCTGGTGCAACTGGCACAAGTTTCGTCACGTGGTCGTCAGGTTTGAAGTCTGCTGGCATGCAGGAGTCTGGTATCGCTGGAGAGCCAATCTTATATATCGTAAGGTCACTCATTTTCACCTCAAAGCTGTGTGAGTGATACTTGGTATGAAGACCGTAGTAATAGTGGCGGATGCGATTATCTCGAGCAGCAGCTCTCAATGCTGGGGTCCTCTCAACAACCTAACAAAGAAAGAAGTACCTTTATGCCTATATAATAGATGTAAAATGTAAGCTCATAGCACTGGCCTCGTGATTTCTTTAATTAAAATATGCACTTGATATTTTTTTTAACGTACTCGATCAACACAGATACATCCCCAGACCACCAATTCAACGTGTATGAAAAATATGGTGTTGAGGGATTTTAATAAAATGAGGGCAAAGGTGCAATGAATGATTACAATGTCCTGCAACTTCTGGACGGGAAGAATGTTGATAGTTGATAGGGAAAATAACATCATGTAGTTTGATGGGGGTGGTGGGAGGTGGTGCTTGAATTTGTTATCAGTAAAACAAGCAAAGTTACGTAAACATTTTAAACAATGAAGATTTTTTTGTGTGTACTGCAGATCCAACAGCTTATAGATGTTAGATATAGTTAAAGGAAGCAATAATTTATTTGTAATAGTATTAACTACTGTTTATACACACATGACAAAAACCACTGAAAACTTGTATATAAATAGATTTAAACAGTTAAAAACTTAAAAAACTTTTTCACTTAACAGTATAGATGCCACATAACTTTTGACACTCGAATGACAAAATGAAGTACACCAGATATTTAGTAAGTCTTTGTACTGCATCTGCAGTTATAACTAACTTTGGAAAGTTATGACATATCGTAATTAACCATGGAAGGTAAATTCCCCATACAAAGGCTCGTTCTGTACCGTTAATAACCTTCGTACATACCAAGAATTCCAGGGAAGCTAATGTTTGAGCTTACTAGACTCCAAGGCAAAACGCTATAACTATAACGAGGAAATTTACTTCTAAGGCTTTACAAATTGTATTATTTTCATGTTTTTATATGGTTGGACCTTGCAATATTATCATGTCTTAGTTCAGTTATTATCAAGTTGTAAATCTGGCATTTGGACAAGTATGTATAAGCTATTTACAATAATCAAACTATAAATGCATTGTTATATTGATCTCTCAATACATATATACATGAGATGTTCTCACCACTGTGGTTATGTTAAATTCCCTATGTAGCACTTAGACTTACTAATTTAGTCCCATTTAATATATACACCATTGACAGGTAGCTGGTAATAACGGACAGAATAAATGCATAAATGCAAAATACAGCATATAGAGACCTAACAAATAAGGAGACCACACAAATAAAGATACCTAACATGGAACCTCAACAGAAAGAGCAAATGTTCAGAGGCACAGAAGGATCACAGATAGGTTGAACCTCAAATGAACAACACAGGACGAAGTGATGTAAAATCTAGTAAGTGATGTAATATCAAGAAGTGATTGTACAGTCCTGAATCCGGAATTTAAGGACAGGAACAAACAACTCAAAACTGCATTCATAAACCTCTGAATCTATTGAAGGAAGGCCACCAAAAGGAGGTTAAAAATAAATGTCATATAGAAATGTCTACCAAGTGAATGCTGCATTAAATCTTCATGTGACATATAATGTTGTTTATTGTGAAGACAATAGTGTACCAGATAAACTTTCCAGTTTTGTAAGTCAACAAGCACATGTCAAGACAACAAGTACAAAGTCGTTCACAAATGGAACATAAGATAAATGATAAAGTGAGATGAAGATTATGAATAGAGCATAAGTGATAGGTTAAAGGCCTAAGAATTCAGCGGCTATTTTCGTTGGATAAAAAGTAATTTTTCAGAGTAATTATTAATATATTTGTTATACTCAATTTCTGTTTTTTAATAAAGTACGGAAATAATTTAACAAAAATGATAAAAGTTCTTACCCCTCCACTCTTCGGCAGGAAGACAATTTTAATGAAAGAAATTTCTCTGACGAGTTCATTGTACAATCTCTCTTGGCCGAGTACAATAATAACATCAACTTCAAATGCCTGAGCAACATGTGCCAAGCTCTTGTAACCTTCATCTCTGACCCAACCACAAGTGTTGATCACCACACCGGAAGCGTGAGCATTCTGCATCTACATCCGCCTCCAAGATAATGTTAATAAAACAAGCCTAAAACTAGTGCACTAAAACAGAAGCGATAAATAAACTGGGAAAAATGAGGAATCCCCTCCTCCATTTTAAACTTAGACCCAAATATCACAGAAACAAGGTTATTGCGAATAGCCGAACTCATTTACGGGCTCACCATAGCCCGTGCTATTTGGACACTTCATTCTGAGTAGCTGAATTTTAAACAACAACAAACAACAAGTGCACTTACAAAGTTATAAGTTATTTTGCCACATATTTATATATATAGTTAGAGAGGACTCCTGACTATTCTCGGACCAATTCCCTTTGCACGGTCCTACCTTAACATCTCTCTCACTCGGAAAATTTAATCTATTATGAAGAACTGAAAATCCCTTAAATATCTCTATGGAAAAACATCTCCAACTTTAGATCGCAAGGGCTTGATCTTGAAAAGGTGGGTGAGGCTAGCCCCAAGCATTTGACCTTTAGCCTCAGACAGACAAAGACAAACAGACAGATAGTCTCTTTTAAAACATAGATATTAGGCTTTTCTCCTTTCTCAATGACATCCATGCCTCTTGTGGCTAATAACAAATATAATTGTGAAGATTATTTATTCAGTGAGAACTGATAATCGTTTTATAAGCATAAAAGTGAATATTTTTTTTATAAAAATCTAAAATAAAAAAAAATAACGCATAAAATTCATTCTATGAGTCAAAATTTAAATGTCTAAGCTTAAGAAATATTCCCGTCATACTTACCCTTTTTATTGCCACCCATTTTGCCTTGAACTGTGGTTGCCATTCTAGAAACCAAAATATTGTACAGTGTCAAGTTGGAATGTGGGGCCAAGTGTCCAAAGTTGTAGATCAAGGGAGCTTCTTGAGAAAATCCTTCTTCCACGCTGAAAGCACGCTCAACTAGTTGTGCCCCTAAAGTAGAAAAGTACACATGTATATCATCACATTAAAGAATATTACTTATAAGTTTTACCACCAGTTTTAGAATTGTTCTCCCATTTGAAGTAGCTGCTTTTAAAAGTACAGTTCAAAAACAGTTCTTTGGTGGTCGATTGATTAGATCCCGGTCGTTTCTGCTAAGAGTAGAATCAGTCTGTTATATGCAACACCCCCATCGAAAAGAAGTTCCATGCGTAAGTTACCGTATTTCTCTACGGGTAGAGCATCTCTTGTATCTACCGCATTTAGGTTAAATACAAATACAGATCTTCCTCTATTAAAAGGTCTGTATTCAAGAATGGAATCATTCTCCAGTCCTATCGTCCGCATTGTTTTATAATAAAGCCGCGAATAATGATGTTGAAATTCGCTCGAAATACGATATACGGCGATATTATTTACATAAATGGCTGTATTACTTATCTTACCATTTTCGAAATACAAACCATTTTCGGCATATTCACCTGCCTAGGCGCTCATTGGAACTACAACCATATATAATTTATGAGGTATGACTTGAGACCAGGGCTGATCAATCAAGAGACTCGCCTGATTCGCTGCTAGGACATAGTTTTTAGATAGTGTCTTGTTGTAAATATATATTACACTTTTTGCTGAGGCTGCCAAAGAGTTATCCAAAGCAAGATAGGCAGTTGGGTAAGGAAAAACACGGGTCACCCATAAATTCGCATAATCCAAATGAACTCTAAATTTAGAGGCATCTGCAGCGCTCGAATTTAGAATCCAAGCTTGGGGGGAAATTTCGAATCTTAGACGTAAATCAATATTACTCAAGATATACTGATCCATGGTAGAAATATCCAGGGCTAAGGGAAAACACATTGATAGTCCATTAGTTTTACAGTCATTAATAAAATATTTATCTTTCTCATTCGCATTGGTAAAATAAGTGTCAGTAAATTTTTTAATGATGCCACTTGTCTTCCAATCACTGCGAAAGGCACCAATTCGACCTAGCGTGGCCATCTTAGAGGTTGGCATGCATGTAACTACTTTTATATAAGACCAGTAATTGAAATTAGAATTAGTTTTAATCACTTGTTCTCCTAAAAAGACTTGCACGCTTTTAAATACCGTATTTGACATCCCATTAATAAATTCCACATTATCCTCAGCTGCTAGTTTAGTGGACCCATCCTCTTTAGTTAAGGATACTTTAAAATCTTAAACTATATTCGATAAGTCTATAAATGCCTCTTGAGCACTTGGGATACGAAATTCCAAGTAATTGTCCCTTAACGCTGATTTAGAGGAAGGTTAACAGGTAGGATGTCAATTTGTTGACTCGAACAAGAGAGCTTTCTATGTGCCTCACTCTGTGACATCTAGGAAATTGGTCTATAATACTGGAAGTATAATTTTCAATAGGAACTCTCGCCCCACTACTATCTACACCCTCTATGATCGTCTCGCTGACAAATGACGACTGTCTAACTGATAGAGAATCTCATTCTTATAGCGGATACACGACTTTGGTTGTGCACCTCTGTAATTGGCATTTTTATTGGAAGATTTCCTAGATTGCTGTAGCTTAATGACTCTCTTTCTGTTAACCCTACCTCCCGTTACTATCTTCTTGTAACGGGAGGTAGGTATCTTATAACCCCCTTAAGGGCATCTACGCCGTGAGTCTTAAGAGAGGTCTTTACATCTCGTCTCCCACTTGACAAATCATCTAGTACATTTTTTCCAAAATCAATTGCGCTCGGGGCAATACTGCACATTAGGAAATAGTATTGGCCTGCGCGCCATCCCAGCCAGTGCACTTAGAAATCCCCCACCTCTAAGATGGTAAGGTGCCTGGAATACACATATGTCGTCCAAACCTCCTCCACGTTTCCCGAGGTGGACTCCAAATTAGTCCAGAAATTCTTTCTGACTCGGTAGGTGAAAAGGTACTCTCATAGTATTTTACAATACTAAAATAGTATTTTACCAAATAACCTCATTCTTTGGGGCACACTTGAGGAACACAAATGCGAACAAGGCTGAATGGTCCCCTGGACTATATGCAACTGAAAAATCACACCCCAGAAGTGACTCGAACCCATACTGCCAGGAGCAATGCAACTGGTGTGTACAGGGTACCTTATCCACTCAATAATCACGACCAGACATAAGGAGGTGATAGCCAAACTATTTTAACCCCCCACCCCCCTGCCGGCACTCGGATGGTAATCATGGGCATAGAATTTTATCAAATCACCTCATGCTTTGGGGCACACGTGAGGAACACAAATGCGAACAAGCATGAACTATATGCAGGACTATATACGCCAGGACTATATACCGCAGGACTATATGCAACTGAAAATTCACACCCCAGAAGTGACTCAAACCCATACTGCCAGGAGCAAAGCAACTGGTGTGCACAGGATGCCTTATTCACTCGTCCATCACGACCGGACATAAGGAAATGATAGCCGAAGCTATTTGAACCCTCCACCTGCCGGCACTCAGATTGTATTCTAGGGCACAGTATTTTACAAAATCACCTTATTCTTTGAGGCACACATGAGGAACACAAATTTGAACAAACCTTAATGGTCCCCATGACTATATGCAACTGAAAACTCACACCCAGGAAAAGACTCGAACCCAAACTGCCAGGAGCAATGCAACTGGTGTGTACAAGATACCTTATCAACTCGACTATCACGACCGGACATAAGGAGGTGATAGCCAAAGCTATTTGAACCCCCCCCCCCTTTCCGGCACTCGGATGGTAATCTTGGGCATAGTATTTTAACAAATCCCCTCATTCCCCTCATTCTTTGGGGCACACGTGAGGAACACAAATGCGAACAAGCCTGAACTATATGCAGGACTATATACCCCAGGACTATATGCAATTGAAATCTCACACCCCAGAAGTGACTCAAAACCATACTGCCAGGAGCAATGAAACTGGTGTGTACAGGATATCTTATTCACTCATTCATCACGACCGGACATAAGGAGGTGATAGCCGAAGCTATTTGAACCATCACCCCTGCCGGCAATCGGATGGTATTCTTGGGCACAGTATTTTACCAAATCACCTCATTCATTGGAGCACACATGAGGAACACAAATGCGAACAAGGCTGAAATGTCCCCAGGACTATATGCAAATGAAAACTCACACCCCAGAAGTGACTCAAACCCTTACTGCCAGTAGCAATGCAACTGCTGTGTACAGGATAAATTATCAACTCGACCATCACGACCGGATATAAGGAGGTGACAGTTGAAGCTATTTGAACCCCCCCCCACTCCGCCGGCACTCGGATGGGAATCTTGGGCATAGTAATTTACCAAATCACTTTATTTTTTGGGGCACACGTGAAAACCACAAATGCGAACAAGCCTGAACTATATGCAGGACTTTATACCACAGGACTATATGCATCTGAAAAATAACACCCCAGAAGTGACTCAAACCCATACTGCCAGGAGAATTGCAACTGGTGTGTACAGGATACCTTATTCACTCATCCATCATGACCTGACATAAGGAGGTGATAGCCGAAGCTATTTGAACCCCCCCCCCTCGCCTCCACTGGCAATCGGATGGTAATCTTGGGCATAGTATTTTACCAAATCACCTCATTCTTTGGGGCACACATGAGGAAAACAAATGTGTACAAGCCTGAATGGTCCCCAGGACTATATTCAACTGAAAACTCACACCCCAGATGTGACTCAAATCCATACTGCCAGGAACAATGCAACTGGTGTATACAGGATACCTTATTCACTCGTCCATCACAACCGGACATAAGGAGGTGATAGCCGAAGCTATTTGAACCTTCCTCCACCCTGCCGGCACTCAGATGGTATTCTTGGGCATAGTATTTTACCAAATCACCTCATTCTTTGGGGCACACATGAGGAACACAAATGCGAACAAGTCTGATTGGTCCCAAGGGCTATATGCAACATAAAATTCACACCCCAGAAGTAACTCAAACTCATACTGTCAAGAGCAATGCAACTGGTGTGTACAGGATGCCTTATTCACTCGTCCATCTTGACCGGACATAAGGAGGTGATAGCCGAAGCTATTTGAACCCCCCCCCCCACCACCTGCCGGCACTCAGATGGTATTCTCTGGCACAGTATTTTACCAAATCACATCATTCTTTGAGGCACACGTGATGAACACAAATGAGAACAAAGCTGAATGGTCCCCCAGAACTATATGCAACTGAAAACTCACACCCCAGAAGTGACTCGAACACATACTGCCAAGAGCATGGAAACTGGTGTGTACAAGATACCTCATCTACTTCACCATCACGATAGGACATAAGGACGTGATAGCCGAAGATATATAAACAATCCTCCCTAGCACTCTGATGACAATCTTAGGCATAGTATTTTACCAAATCACCTTATTCTTTGGGGCACACGCGAGGAAAACAAATGCGAACATGGCTGAATGGTTCCCAGGACTATATGAAAATGAAAACTCACACCCCAGAAGTGACTCGAACCAATACTGCCAGGAGCAATGCAACTGGTGTGTAAAGGGTACCTTATCCACTGAATTATCACGACCGGATATAAGGAGGCGATAGCCAAACTATTTGAACCCCCCCACCAGGCACTCGGATGGTAATCATTGGCATAGTATTTTACCAAATCAACTCATTCTTTGGGGCACACGTGAAGAACACAAATGTGAACAAGCATGAACTATTTGCAGGACTATATACCACAGGAATATATGCAACTGAAAACTCACACCCCATAAGTGACTCAAACCCATACTGCCAGGAGAAATGCAACTGGTGTGTACAGGATACCTTATTCACTCGTCCATCACGACCGGACATAAGGAGGTGATTGCCAAAGCTATTTGAACTCCCCCCCCCTCACCGGCACTCGGATGGTATTCTTGGGCATAGTATTTTACCAAATCAACTCATTCTTTGGGGCACACGTTAGGAACACAAATGTGAACAAGCCTGAATGGTCCCCAGGACTATATGCAACTGAAAACTCACACCCCAGATGTGACTCAAACCCATACTGCCAAGAGCATTGCAACTGGTGTGTACAGGATACCTCATTCACTCGTCCATCATGACCTGACATAAGGAGGTGATAGCCGAAGCTATTTGAACCATCGCCTCTGCCCGCACTCGGATGGTAATCATGGGCATAGTATTTGACCAAATCGCCTCATTCTTTGGGGCACACATAAGGAACACAAATGCAAACAACGCTGAATGGTCGCCAGGACTATATGCAACTGAAAACTCACACCCCAGAAGTGACTCGAACTCACACTGCCAGGAGCAACGCAACTGGTGTGTACAGGCTACCTTATTCACTCAATAATCACGACCGGACATAAGGAGGTGATAGACAAGCTATTTGAAGCCCCCACACCCCTGCCGGCACGCGGATGGTAATCATGGGCATAGTATTTTATCAAATCACCTCATTCTTTGGGGCACATGTGAGGAACACAAATGCAAACAAGCATGAACTATATGAAGGACTATATACCACAGGACTATATGCAAATGAAAACTCACACCCCAGAAGTGAGTCGAACGCATACTGCCAGAAGCAATGCAACTGGTGTGTACAGGGTACCTTATCCACTCGATAATCACGACCAGACATAAGGAGGTGATTGCAAAGCTATTTGAACCCCCCAACCCCCTCCGGCACTTCAATGGTAGTCATGGGCATAGTATTTTACCAAATCTTCTCATTCTTTGGGGTACACATGAGGAACACATTTTCGAACAAACCTGAATGGTCCCCAGGACTATATGCAACTGAAAACTCACACCCCAGAATTGACTCGAACCCATACTGCTAGGAGCAATGCAACTGGTGTGTACAGGATACCCTATCCACTTGACCATCACGACAGGACATAGGGTTACAGCCGAAGCTATTTGAACAATCACCCCTGGCACTCGGATGGTAATGTTGGGCACAGTATTTTACCAAATCATCTCATTCTTTGGGGAACACGTGAGGAAAACAAATACAAACAAACCTGCATGGTCCCCAGGACTATATGAAACTGAAAACTCACACCCCATAAGTGACTCGAACCTATGCTGCCAGGAGCAATGCAACTGGTGTGTACAGGATACCTTATCCACTTGACAATCACGACCGGACATAAGAAGGTGAGAGCCGAAGCTATTTTAACCCCCGCTGGCCCTCGGATGGTAATCTTAGGCATAGTATTTTACCATATCACCTCATTCTTTGGGTCACACGGGAGGAACACAAATGCAACTAAGCCTGAATGGTCCCAAATACTATATGAATCTGAAAACTCACACCCAATAAGTGACTCAAACCCCTACTGCCAGGAGCAATGCAACTGGTATGTACAGGATACCTTATCCACTCGACCATTACGACCGTACATAAGAAGGTGATAGCCGAATCTATTTGAACCCCCCCCCTCCGCCGGCACTCAGTGGTACTCTTGGGGATAGTATTTTTTCAAATCACCTCATACTTTGAAGCACACATGAGGAACACAAATGTGAACAAGCCAGAATGGTCCCTAGGACTATATGCAACTGAAAACTCACACCCCAAAAGTGACTCGAACCCATACTGCCAGGAGCAATGCAACTGGTGTGTTCAGGGTACTTTATCCACTCGATTATTACGACCGGACATAGGGAGGTGATTGCCAAGCTGTTTGATCTCCCACCTTCCGCCAGCACTTGAATGGTAATCATGGGCATAGTATTTTACCAAATCACCTCATTCTTTGGGGCACACGTGAGGAACACAAATGCGAACAAGCCTGAATGGTCCCCAGGACTATATGTAACTGAAAACTCACAACCCAGAAGTGACTCGAACCCATACTCCCAGGAACAATAAAACTGCTGTGTACAGGATACCTTATCCACTTGACCATCACGACAGGACATAAGGAGTTGATAGCCGAAGCTATTTAAACCATCCCCCCTGTCACTCGTATGGTAATCTTAGGCATAGTATTTTACCAAATCACCTCATTCATTGGGGCACACGTGAGGTACACAAATGCGAACAAGTCTGATTGGTATCCAGGACTATATGCAACTGAAAACTTACACCCCAGATGTGACTCAAACCCATACTGCCAGGAGCATTGCAACTGGTGTGTACAGGATACCTTATTCAGTCATCCATCACGACCTGACATAAGGAGGTGATTGCCGAAGCTATTTGAACCATCGGCTCTGCCCGCACTCGGATGGTAATCATGGGCATAGTATTTTACCAAATCGCCTCATTCTTTGGGGCACACATAAAAGAACACAAATACAAACAAGGCTGAATGGTCCCCAGGACTATATGCAACTGAAAACTCACACCCCAGAAGTGACTCGAACACATACAGCCAGGAGCAATGCAACTAGTGTGTACAGGGAATCTTATCCACTCAATAATCACGACCGGAGATAAGGAGGTGATAGCCAAGCTATTTGAACCCCCCACCCCCCTGCCGGCACTCGGATGGTAATCATGGGCATAGTATTTTATCAAATCAGCTCATTCTTTGGGGCACACATGAGGAACACAAATGCGAACAAGCATGAACTATATGCAGGACTATATACCCCAGGACTATATGCTATTAAGACTCACACCCCAGATGTGACTCAAACCCATACTCCCAGAAGCAATGCAACTGGTGTGTACAGGATGCCTTATTCACTCATCCATCACGACCGGACATAAAGAGATGATTGCCGAAGCTATTTGAACCATCGCCTCTGCCTGCACTCGGATGGTAATCATGGGCATAGTATTTTACCAAATCAACTAATTCTTTGAGGCACACGTGACGAACACAAATGCGAACAAGCCTGAATGGTCCCCAGGACTATATGCAACTGAAAACTCACACCCCAGATGTGACTCAAACCCATACTGCCAGGAGCATTGCAACTGGTGTGTACAGGATACCTTATTCACTGGTCCATCATGACCTGACATAAGGAGGTGATAGCTGAAGCTATTTGAACCATCGCCTCTGCCTGCACTCGGATGGTAATCATGGGCATAGTATTTTACCAAATCACCTCATTCATTGGAGCACACATGAGGAACACAAATGCGAACAAAGCTGAAATGTCCCCAGGACTATATGCAAATGAAAACTCACACCCCAGAAGTGACTCGAACCCATAATGCCAGGAGCAATGCAACTGGTGTGTAAAGGGTACCTTATCCACTCGATAATCACGACCAGACATAAGGAGGTGATAGCCAAGCTATTTGAACCCCCCTACCCCCGCCGGCACTTGAATAGTAATTATGGGCATAGTATTTTACCAAATCACCTCATTCTTTGGGGCACACGTGAGGAACACAAATTCGAACAAACCTGAATGGTCCCCCAGAACTATATGCAACTGAAAACTCACACCCCAGAAGTGACTCGAACACATACTGCCAAGAGCAATGATACTGGTGTGTACAGGATACCTCATATACTTCACCATCATGACAGGACATAAGGACGTGATTGCTGAAGATATATAAACCATCCCCTCTGGCACTCGGATGACAATATTAGGCATAGCATTTTACCAAATAACCTTTTTCTTTGGGGCACATGTGAGGAAAACAATGCGAACATGGCTGAATGGTCCCCAGGACTATATGAAACTGAAAACTCACACCCCAAAAGTGACTCGAACCAATACTGCCAGGAGCAATGCAACTGGTGTGTAAAGGGTACCTTATCCACTCAATTATCACGACCGGACGTAAGGAGGTTCTAGCCAAGCTATTTAAACCCCCCCCCCCCCGCCCCCTGCCAGGCACTCGGATGGTAATCATGGGCTTAGTTTTTTACCAAATCAACTCATTCTTTGGGGCACACGTGAGGAACACAAATGCGAACAAGCATGAACTATATGCAGGACTATATACCAGAGGACTATATGCAACTGAAAACTCACACCCCACAAGTGACTGAAACTCATACTGCCAGGAGCAATGCAACTGGTGTGTACAGGATACCTTATCAACTCGACCATCACGACCAGACTTAAGGAGGTGACAGCCGAAGCTATTTGAACCCCCCTTCCCTCCACTTGGATGGTAATCTTGGGCATAGTATTTTACCAAATCACCTCATTCTTTGAGGCACATGTGAGGAACACAAATGTGAACAAGCCTGAATAGTCCCCACGACTATATGCAACTGAAAACTCACACCCCAGAAGTGACTCGAACACATACTGCCAGGAGCAAATGCAACTGGTGTGTACAGGGTACAATATCCACTCAATAATCACGACCGGACATAAGGAGGTGATAGCCAAGCTATTTGAACCCCCCACCCCCCTGCCGGCACTCGGATGGTAATCATGGGCATAGTATTTTACCAAATCACCTCATTCTTTGGGGCACACGTGAAGAACACAAATGCGAACAAGCCTGAACTATATGCAGGACTATATACCCCAGGACTATATGCAACTGAAAACTCACATCCCAGAAACGACTAAAACCCATATTGCCAGGAGCAATGAAACTGGTGTGCACAGGATATCTTATTCGCTCGTCCATCACGACCGGACATAAGGAGGTCATAGCCGAAGCTATTTGAACCATCCCCCCTGCCGGCACTCTGATGGTATTTTTGGGCATAGTATTTTACCATATCACGTCATTAATTGGAGCACACATGAGGAACACAAATGCGAACAAAGCTGAAATGTCCCAAGGACAATATGCAAAGGAAAACTCACACCAAGGAAGTGACTCGAACCCATACTGCCAGGAGCAATGCAATTAGTATGTACAGGATACCTTATCCACTCGACCGTCATGACCGGACATAATGAGGTGATAGCTGAATCTATATGAACCCCCTCCCCAGGACTCGGATGGTATTCTTGGGCATAGTATTTTACCAAATCATCTCATTGTTTGGGGCACACGTGAGGAACACAAACGTGAACAAGCCTGAATGGTCCCCAGGACTATATGCCACTGAAAACTCACACCCCAGATGTTACTCAAACCCATACTGCCAGGAACAATGCAACTGGTGTGTACAGGATACCTTATTCACTCTTCCATCACGACCGGACATAAAGAGGTGATAGCCGAAGCTATTTAAATTATCCCCCCTGCTAGCACTCGGATTGTAATCATGGGCATAGTATTTTACCAAATCACGCTATTCTTTGGGGCACACGTGAGGAACACAAATGTGAACAAGGCTTAATGGTCGCCAGGACTATATGCAACTGAAAACTCACACCCTGGAAGTGACTCGAACCCATACTGCCAGGAGCAATGTAACTGGTGTGTACAGGGTACCATATCCACTCAATAATCACGACCGGACATAAGTAGGTTATAGCCAAGCTATTTGAACCCCCCCACCCCCCAGCCGGCACTCGGATGGTAATCATGGGCATAGTATTTTAAAATATCACGACATTCTTTGGGGCACACGTGAGGAACACAAATGCGAACAAGCGTGAAGTATATGCAGGACTATATACCCCAGGACTATATGCAACTGAAAACTCACACCCCAGAAGTGACTCAAACCCATACTGACAGGAGCAATGCAACTGGTGTGTACAGGGGTACCTTATCCACTCAATAATCACGACCGGACATAAGGAGGTTATATTCAAGCTATTTGAACCCCTCCACCCCCCAGCCGGCACTCGGATGGTAGTCATGGGCATAGTATTTTAAAATATCACCTCATTCTTTGGGGCACACGTGAGGAACACAAATGCGAACAAGCGTGAACTATATGCAGGACTATATACCCCAGGACTATATGCAACTGATAACTCACACCCCAGAAGTGACTCAAACCCATACTGGCAGGAGCAATGCAACTGGTGTGTACAGGGGTACCTTATCCACTCGATAATCAGGACCGGACATAAGGAGGTGATAGCCAAGTTATTTGAACCCCCCACCCCCCCCCTGGCACTTGAATGGTAATCATGGGCATAGTACTTTACCAAATCACCTCATTCTTTGGGGCACACGTGAGGAACACAATTGTGAACAAGCCTGAATGGTTCCCAGAACTATATGTAACTGAAAAATCACACTCCAGAAGTGACTCGAACCCATACTGCTAGGAGCAACGAAACTTGTGTGTACATGGTACCTTATCCACGTCACCATCATGACAAGACATAAGAAGGTGATAGCCGAAGCTATTTAAACCATCCCCCTTGGCACACGTATGGTAATCTTAGGCATAGTATTTTTCCAAATCACCTCATTCTTTGAGGCACACGTGAGGAACACAAATGCGAACAAGGCTGAATGGTCCCCAGGACTATATGCAACTGAAAACTCACAACCCAGAAGTGACTCGAACCCATACTGGCAGGAGCAATGCAACTGGTGTGTATAGGATACCTTATCAACTCGACCATCACGACTGGACATAAGGAGGTGACAGCCGAAGCTATTTGAACCCCCTCTCCCCGCGCCGGCACTCGGATGGTAATCTTGGGCATAGTATTTTACCAAATCTCCTTATTCTTTGGGGCACACGAGAGGAACACAAATGCAAACAAGCATGAACTATATGCAGGACTATATACTCCAGGACTATAAGCAACTGAAAACTCACACCCAAGAAGTGACTCGAACCCATACTGCTAGGAGAAACAAATCTGGTGTGTACAGGATACCTTATCCACTTCACCATCATGACAGGACATAAGGAGGTGATAGCCGAAGCTATTTAAACCATCCCCCCCCCCCCGTGCCAGCACCCGGAGGGTAATCTTAGGCATAATATTTTTCCAAATCACCTCATTCTTTGGGGCACACGTTGAGAACACAAATGCAAACAAGCCTGAATGGTCCCCAGGACTATATGCAACTGAAAACTCACACCCCCGAAATGACTCGAACCCATACTGCCATGAGCAATGTAACTGGTGTGTACAGAGTACCTTATCCACTCAATAATAATGACCGGATATAAGGAGGTGACTGCCAAGCTATCTGAACCCCCTTTTCCCCCCTGCCGGCACTCTGATGGTAATCGTGGGCATAGTATTTTAAAAAGTCACCTTATTCTTTGGAGCACACGTGAGGAACACAAATGCGAACAAGCATGAACTATATGCAGGACTATATGCAACTAAAAACTCACACCCCAAAAGTGACTCAAACCCATACTGCAAGGAGCAATGTAACTGGTGTGTACAGGATGCCTTATTCACTCGTCCTTCACGACCGAACATAAGGAATTGATTGCCGAAGCTATTTGACCCCCCCCTCTCCCCACCTCCACTGAAACTCGCATGGTAATCTTGGGCATAGTATTTTACCCAATCAACTCATTCTTTGGGGCACACGTGAGGAACTCAAATGCGAACAAGCCTGAACTGTATGCAGGACTATATACCCCAGGACTATATGCAACTGAAAACTCACACCCAGAAGTAACTCAAACCCATACTGCCAGGAGCAAAGCAACTGGTGTGTACAGGATACCTTATTCACTCGTCCATCACAACCGGATATAAGGAGGTGATAGCCGAAGCTATTTGAACCCCCCCCCCCCTTGCTGGCACTCGGATAGTATTCTTGGGCATAGTATTTTACCAAATCACCTCATTCTTTAGGGCACACGCGAGGAACACAAATGCGAACAAGCATGAACTATATGCAGGACTATATACCCCAGGACCATATGCAACTGAAAGCTCTCAACCCAGAAGTGTCTCAAACCCATACTGCCAGGAGCAATGCAACTGGTGTGTACAGGATACCTTATTCACTCGTCCATCACAACCGGACATAAGGAGGGGATAGCCGAAGCTATTTGAACCCCCCCCCCACGACCTGCTGGCACTCAGATGGCATTCTTGTGCACAGTATTTTACCAAATCACCTCATTCTTTGAGGCACACGTGAGGAACACAAATGCGAATAAAGCTGAATGGTCCTAAAGAACTATATGCAACTGAAAACACCCCAGATATGACTCGAACACATACTGCCAAGAGCAATGAAACTGGTGTGTACAGGATACCTTATCTACTTCACCATCACGACAGGACATAAGGACGTGATAGCCGAAGCAATTTAAACCATTTCCCCTGGCACTCGGATAGTAATCTTAGGCAAAGTATTTTACCAAATCACCTCTTTCTTTTCGGCACATGTGAGGAACACAAATGCGAACAAGGCTGAATGGTCCCCAGGACTATATGCAACAGAAAACTCACACCCCAGAAGTGACTCAAATCAATACTGCCAGGAGCAATACAATTGGTGTGTAAAGGGTACCTTATCCACTCAATTATCACGACCGGACATAAGGAAGTGATAGCCAAGCTATTTGGACCCCACGCCCCCCCGCCGGCACTCAGATGGTAATCACTGGCATAGTATTTTACCAAATCAACTCATTCTTTAGGGCACATGTGAGGAACACAAATGCGAACAAACATGAACTATATGCAGGACTATATACCCCAGGACTATATGCAACTGAAAACTCACACCCCAGAAATGACTCCAACACATACTGCCAGGAGCAATGCAACTGGTGTGTACAGGATGCCTTATTCATTCGTCCATCACAACCGCATATAAGGAGGTGATAGCCGAAGCTATTTCCCCCCCCCCCCACCCATATCTCGGCACTCAGATGGTATTCTTGGGCACAGTAATTTACGAAATCACCTCATTCTTTGAGGCACACGTGAGGAACACAAATGCGAACAAACCTGAATGGTCCCCAGCATTATATGCAACTCAAAACTCACACTCCAGATGTGACTCAAACCCATACTGGCAGGAGCAATGCAACTGGTGTGTACAGGATACCTTATTCACTCATCCATCACGACCGGACATAAGGAGGTGATAGCCGAAGCTATTTGAACCATCGCCTCAGCCTGCACTTGGAATGTAATCATGGGCATAGTATTTTACCAAATCGCCTCATTCTTTGGGGAACACATTAGGGACACAAATGCAAACAACGCTGAATGGTCCCCAGGACTATGTGCAACTGAAAACTCACACCCCAGACGTGACTCGAACCCATTCTGCCAGGAGAAATGCAACTGGTGTGTACAGGGTACCTTATCCACTCGATAATCACGACCGGACATAAGGAGGTGATAGCCAAGCTATTTGAACCCCCCCTCCCCCCGCCGGTACTTGAATGTTAATCATGGGTAATTATTATTTTACCAAATCACCTCATTCTTTGGGGCACACATGAGGAACACAAATGTGAACAAGCCTGAATGGTTCCCAGGAATATATGTGACTGAAAACTCACACTCCAGAAGTGACTCGAACCCATACTGCTAGGAGAAACAAAACTGGTGCGTACAGGATACCTTATCCACTTCACCATCATGACAGGACATAAGGAGGTGATAGCCGAAGCTATTTCAACCATCCCCCTTGGCACACGTATGGTAATCTTAGGCATAGTATTTTACCAAATCACCTCATTCTTTGGGGCTCACGTGAGGAACACAAATGCGAACAAGGCTGAATGGTCCCCAGGACTATATGCAACTGAAAACTCACAACCCAGAAGTGACTTGAAGCCATACAGGCAGGAGCAATGCAACTGGTGTGTACAGGATATCCTATCCACTTGACCATCATGACAGGACATAGGGTTATAGCCAAAGCTATTTGAACCATCACCCCTGGCACTCGGATGGTAATGTTGGGCACAGTATCTTACCAAATCAGCTCATTCTTTGGGGCGAACGTGAGGAACACAAATGCAAACAAGCCTGAATGGTCCCCACGACTATGTGAAACTGTAAACTCACACCCTATAAGTGACTCGAACCCATTCTGCCAGGAGCAATGTAACTGGTGTGTACAGGATACCTTATCCACTTGACAATCACGACCAGACATAAGAAGGTGATAGCCGAAGCAATTTGAAACCCCCCCCCCCCCTGCCAGCACCCGGATGGTAATCTTAGGCATAGTATTTTTCCAAATCACCTCATTCTTTGGGGCACACGTTGGGAACACAAATGCAAACAAGCCTGACTGGTCCCCAGGACTATGTGCAACTGAAAACTCAAACTCCAGATGTGACTCAAACCCATACTGCCAGGAGCAATACAACTGGTGTGTACAGGATGCCTTATTCACTCGTCCATCTTGACTGGACATAAGGAGGGGATAGCCGAAGCTATTTGAACCCCCCGCGCCCCCCACCTGCTGGCACTCAGATGGCATTCTTGGGCACAGTATTTTACCAAATCACCTCATTCTTTGAGGCACACGCGAGGAACACAAATGCGAACAAACCTAAATGGTCCCCAGGACTATATGCAACTGAAAACTCACACCCCAGAAGTTACTCAAACCCATACTGCCAGGAGCAATACAACTGGTGTGCACAGGATACCTCATTCACTTTTCCATCACGACCGGACATAAGGTGATAGGTGAAGCTATTTGAACCAACCCCCCTGCTGGCACTCAGATAATATTCATGGGCATAGTATTTTACCAAATCACCTCATTCATTTGAGCACACATGAGGAACACAAATGCGAACAAAGCTGAATGGTCCCCAGGACTATACGCAACTGAAAACACTCACCCCAGAAGTGACTCGAACCCATACTGCTAGGAGCAATGCAACTGGTGTGTACAGGATGCCTTATTCACTCTTCCATCACGACCGGACATAAGGAGGTAATAGCCGAAGCTATTTGAACACCCACCCCCCCCCACCTGCTGGCACTCAGATGGAATTCTTGGGCATAGTATTTTACCAAATCACCTCATTCTATGAGGCACACGTGAGGAACACAAATGCGAACAAATCTGAATGGTCCTCCAGAACTATATGCAACTGAAAACTCACACCCCAGAAGTGACTCGAACCCATACTGCCAGGAGCAATGCAACTGGTTTGTACAGGATACCTTATCAACTCGACCATCATGACCAGATATAAAGAGGTGATAGCTGAAGCTATTTGAACCCCCCCCCCTCCCCGCCTCCACCGAAACTCGGATGGTAATCTTGGGCATAGTATTTTGCCAAATCACCTCATTCTTTGGGGCACACGTGAGGAACTCAAATGCGAACAAGCCTGAACTATATGCAGGACTATATACCCCAGGACTATATGCAACTGAAAACTCTCACCCCAGAACTGACTCAAACCATACTGCCAGGAGCAATGCAACTGGTGTGTACAGGATGTCTTATTCACTCGTCCATCTTGACTGGACATAAGGAGGGGATAGCCGAAGCTATTTCAGCCCCCCTCCCCCCCCCCCACCTGACGGCACTCAGATGGCATTCTTGGGCATAGTATTTTACCAAATCACCTCATTCTTTGAGGCACACGTGAGGAATACAAATGCGAACAAAGCTGATTGGTCCTCCAGAACTATATGCAACTGAAAACTCACACCCCAGAAATGACTCGAACACATACTGCCAAGAGCAATGAAACTGGTGTGTACAGGATACCTTATCTACTTCACCATCATGACAGGACATAAGGACGTGATAGCCGAAGCTATTTAAACCATCCCCCCTGGCACTCTGATGGTAATCTTAGGCATAGTATTTTACCAAATCACCTTATTCTTTAGGGCACATGTGAGGAACACAAATGCGAACAAGGCTGAATGGTTCCCAGGACTATATGCGACAGAAAATTCACACCCCAGAAGTGACTCGAATCAATACTGCCAATAGCAATGCAACTGGTGTGTAAAGGGTACCTTATCCACTCAATTATCACGACCGGACATAAGGAGGTGATAGCCAAGCTATTTGATCCCCACACCCCCCCCCCCCCACTTCCCCGCCGGCACTCATATGTTAATCATTGGCATAGTATTTTACCAAATCAACTAAATCTTTAGGGCACACGTGACGAACACAAATGCGAACAAACATGAACTATATGCAGGACTATATACTCCAGGACTATATGCAACTGAAAACCCACACCCCAGAAGTGACTCAAACCCATACTGCCAGGAGCAATGCAACTGGTTTGTACAGGATGCCTTATTCACTCGTCCATCACAACTGGACATAAGGAGGTGATAGCCGAAGCTATTTGAACCATCCCCCCTGCCGGCACTCGGATGGTAATCATAGGCATAGTATTTTACCAAATCACCTCATTCTTTGGGGCACACGTGAGGAACACAAATGCGAACAAGCCTGATTGGTTCCCAGGACTATATGTAACTGAAAACTCACACTCCAGAAGTGACTCGAACCCATACTGCCAAGAGCAACGAAACTGGTGTGTACAGGATACCTTATTCACTTGACCATCACGACAGGACATCAGGAGGTGATAGCCGAAGCTATTTAAACCATCCCCCCTGGCACACGTATGGTAATCTTAGGCATAGTATTTTACCAAATCACGTCATTCTCTGGGGCTCACAAAAGGAACACAAATGCGAACACAGCTGAATGGTCCCCAGGACTATAAGCAACTGAAAACTCACACCCCAGAAGTGACTCGAACCCATACTGCCAGGAGCAATGCAACTGTTGTGTACAAGATACCTTATCTACATGACCATCACGACAGGACATAGGGTTATATCCGAAGCTATTTGAACCATCACCCCAGGCACTCGGATAGTAATGTTGGGCACAGTATCTTACCAAATCACCTCATTCTTTGGGGCACACATGAGGAACACAAATGCAAACAAGCCTGAATGGTTCCCAGAACTATATGAAACTGAAAACTCACGCCCAATAAGTGACTCAAACCGATACTGCCAGGAGCAATGCAACTGGTATGTACAGGATACCTTATCCACTCGACCATCCCGACCGGACATAATGAGGTGATAGTCGAATCTATATGAATCCCCCCCCCCCGGCACTCGGATGGTATTCTTGGGCATAGTATTTTACCAAATCACCTCATTCTTTTGGGCACACGTGATTAATACAAATGTGAACAAGCCTGAATGGTCCCCAGGACTATATGCAACTGAAAACTCACACCCCAGAAGTGACTCAAACCCATACTGCCATGAACAATGCAACTGGTGTGTACAGGATACCTTATTCGCTCGTCCATTATGACCGGACATAAGGATGTGATAGCTGACGCTATTTAAATCATCCCCTCTGCCAGCACTCGGATTGTAATCATTGGCGTAGTATTTTACCAAATCACCACATTCTTTGGAGCACACATGAGGAACACAAATGCGAACAAGGCTGAATGGTCCCCAGGACTATATGCAACTGCAATCTCACACCCCAGAAGTAACTTGAACCCATACTGCCAGGAGCAATGAAACTGGTGTGTACAGGATACCTTATCCCACTTGACCATCACGACAGGACATAAGGAGGTGATAGCCGAAGCTATTTAAACCATCCCCCTGGCACCCAGATGGTAATCTTAGTCAAAGTATATTACCAAATCACCTTATTCTTTGGGGCACGCGTGAGGAACACAAATGCGAACAAGGCTGAATGGTCCCCCAGGACTATATGCAACTGAAAACTCACACCCCGGTAGTGACTCGAACCCATGCTGCCAGGAGCAATGTAACTGTTGTGTACAGGGTAGCTTATCCACTCAATAATCACGACCGGACATAAGGAGGTTATAGCCACGCTATTTGAACGCCCCACCATCCCCCCTGCCGGCATTCGGATGGTAATCATGGGCATAGTATTTAAAAAAAAATCACCTCATTCTTTGCGGCATACGTGAGGAACACAAATGCGAACAAGCATGAACTATATGTAGGACTATATACCCCAGGACTATATGCAACTGAAAACTCACACCCCAGAAAAGACTCAAACCCCTACTGCCAGGAGCAATCACCTCATTCTTTGAGGAACACAAATGCAAACAAACCTGAATGATCCCCAGGACTATATGCAACTGAAAACTCACACTCTAGAAGTGACTCGAACCCATACTGCCAGGAGCAATGCAACTGGTGTGTGCAGGGTACCTTATCCACTTGATAATCATCACCGGACATAAGGAGGTGATAGCCAAGCTATTTATCCCCCCTCCCAGCACTTGAATGGTAATCATGGGCATAATATTTTACCAAATCACCTCATTCTTTGGGGCACACGTGAGGAACACAAATGCAAACAAGCCTGAATGGTCCCCAGGACTATATGCAACTGAAAACTCACACCCCAGAAGTGACTCAAACCCATACTGCCAGGAGCAATGAAACTGGTGTGTACAGGATACTATATCCACTTCACCATCACGACAAGACATAAGGAGGTGATAGCCAAGCTATTTGAACCCCCCCCCTCCCTCCGCCGGCACTCGAATGGTAATATTGGGCATAGTATTTTCCCAAATCACTTCATTCTTTGGGGAACACGTGAGGAACACAAATGCAAACAAGCATGAACTATATGCAGGACTATATACCCCAGGACTATATGCAACTGAAAACTCACACCCAAGAAGTGACTCAAACCTATACTGCCAGGAGCAATGCAACTGGTGTGTACAGGATGCCTTATTCACTCGTCCATCATGACCGGACATAAGGAGGTGATAGCCAAAACTATTTAAACCCCCCCCCCAACCCTTGCTGGCACTCAGAAGGTATTCTTGGGCATATTATTTTACCAAATCACCTCATTCTCTGAGGCACACATGAGGAACACAAATGCGAACAAACCTGAATGGTCCCCAGGACTATATGCAACTGAAAACTCACACCCCAGAAGTTACTCAAAACCATACTGCCAGGAGCATTGCAACTGGTGTGTACAGGATACCTTATTCACTTTTCCATCACGACCGGACATAAGGTGATAGCCCAAGCTATTTGAACCGACCCCCCTGCTGGCACTCACATGGTATTCATGGGCTTAGTATTTTACCAAATCACCTCATCCTTTGGAGCACACATGAGGAACACAAATGTGATCAATGCTGAATGGTCCCCAACACTATATGCAACTGAAAACTCACACCCCAGAAGTGACTCGAACCCATACTGCTAGGAGCAATGCAACTGGTTTGTACAGGATAAGTTATCAACTCAACCATCATGACCAGACACAAGGAGGTGATAGCCGAAGCTATTTGAATGCCCCCCCCCTTCCGCCAGCACTCGGATGGTAATCTTGGGCATAGTATTATAACATTTCACCTCCTTCACATCATTCTTTGGGGCACACGTGAGGAAGACAAATGTGAACAAGCCTGAATTATATGCAGGACTATATGCAACTGAAAACTCACACCCCAGAAGTGACTCAAACCCATACTGCCAAGAGCAATGCAACTGGTGTGTACAGGATATCTTATTCACTCGTCTATCACGAGCGGACATAAGGAGGTGATAGCCAAAGCTATATGAACCATCCCCCCTGCCGGCACTCGGATGGTAATCATAGGCATAGTACTTTACCAAATCACCTCATTCTTTGGGGCACACGTGATGAACATAAATGCGAACACAGCTGAATGGTCCCCAGGACTATAAGAAACTGAAAACTCACACCCCAGAAGTGACTCGAACCTATACTACCAGGAGCAATGCAACTGGTGTGTACAAGATACCCTATCCACTTGACCATCACGACAGGAGATAGGGTTATACCAGAAGCTATTTGAACCATCACCCCTGGCACTCGGATGGTAATGATGGGCATAGTATTTTACCAAATCACCTCATTCTTTGGAGCACACATGAGGAACACAAATGCGAACAAGGCTGAATGGTCCCCAGGACTATATGCAACTGCAATCTCACACCCCAGAAGTGACTTGAACCCATACTGCCAGGAGCAATGTAACTGGTGTATACAGGGTACCTTATCAACTCGACCATCACGACCGGACATAAGGAGGTGATAGCCGAAGCTATTTGAACCCTCCCCCTCCGCCGGCACTCGGATGGAAATCTTGGGCATAGCATTTTATCAAATCACCTCATTCTTTGGGGCACACGTAAGGAACACAAATGCAAAAAAATAACACTTGTATGTTTTCCTTTTGTCCGGTCGTGATGGTCAAGCGGATTAAGGTGTCCTGTAGTTACCAGTTGCGTTGCTCCTGGGAGTATGGGTTCGAGTCTGGGGTGTGAGTTTTCATTCGCATATAGTCCTGGGGACCATTCAGGCTTGTTCGCATATATATATATATATATATATATATATATATATATATATATATATATATATATATATATATATATATATATATATATATGTCGTACCTAGTAGCCAGAACGCACTTCACAGCCTACTATGCAAGGCCCGATTTGCCTAATAAGGCAAGTTTTCCTGAATTAATATATTTTCTAGTTTTTTTCTAATAAAATGATAAAGCTACCCATTTCATAATGTATGAGGTCAATTTTATTTTATTGGAGTTAAAAATAACGTAGATATATGACCGAACCTAACCAACCCTACCTAACCTAACCTAACCTATCTTTATAGTTTAGGTAGCCGAAAAAGTTCGGTTAGGTTAGGTTAGGTAGGTTAGGTAGTCGAAAAAACATTAATTCATGAAAACTTGGCTTACTAGGCAAATCGCGCCTTGCATAGTAGGCTGAGAAGTGCGTTCTGGCTACTAGGTGCGACATATATATATATATATATATATATATATATATATATATATATATATATATATATATATATATATATATATATATATATATATATATATATATGTCGCACCTAGTAGCCAGAACGCACTTCTCAGCCTACTATGCAAGGCCCGATTTGCCTAATAAGCCAAGTTTTCATGAATTAATTGTTTTTCGACTACCTAACCTACCTAACCTAACCTAACCTAACTTTTTCGGCTACCTAACCAAACCTAACCTATAAAGATAGGTTAGGTTAGGTTAGGTAGGCTTGGTTAGGTTCGGTCATATATCTACGTTAATTTTAACTCCAATAAAAAAAATTGACCTCATACATAATGAAATGGGTAGCTTTATCATTTCATAAGAAAAAAATTAGAAAAAATATATTAATTCAGGAAAACTTGGCTTATTAAGCAAATCGGGCCTTGAATTGTAGGCCAAAAAGTGAGTTCTGGCTACTAGGTACGACATATATATATATATATATATATATATATATATATATATATATATATATATATATATATATATACATATATATATATATATATATATATATATATATATATATATATATATATATATATATATATATGTTTCATTGGATATGACCGCATATTCTGTATTTATTATTTTTTGGTTTAGGGCTTCTATCCCTCTAACTATTTTCTTAGCATCAGGGCTTAATTGGAATAATCCTATGTTGGTGGGCTTGGTATATCTTGGTATATCCTTTCATCAGTCCACAAGGAGACATGTATTTACAAATAGACGGAGTAGCAATGGGCTCCCCCTTAGGAGTTTTATTTGCTAATTTTTATATGGGAACCATCGAAGATAGGGTCTTCAGTAGCAGACAAAAAACAACTGTATACTGCCGTTATGTAGATGACATATTCGTAATAGTAAAAGACTCAGATGAACTAATTGACCTAAAAAGACACCTAGAGAGAGAGTCAGTACTCCGATTTACACATGAAAATAGTGAAAATAACAGTCTGCCATTCTTGGATGTACTAATAACAAAAACAGGAACCTCTTTAAGCACCAACGTATATACCAAGCCCACCAACATAGGATTATGCCTGAACGGTAGAAGTGAGTGCCCCCAAAGATACAAAGCCAGTGTTCTCAATGCTTATATTCGTCGAGCGCTTACCCACTGCTCTGAATGGAGCAACGTGAGTAGAGAGTTTGAAAGAGTAACTCAGGTATTGGTGAACAACGGATATAGCAACGCGGAAATAAACACTGCTATAAGAAGACACTTGGACCGTTGGTATAATTCAGAACCTAGAACAGAAACCACAACACCCCCAACAAAATTATATTACAAATCAACCATGCACAGTGAACATATAAAAGAGGAAAGAATAATGAAAGAAATAATCCGTAAAGGAGTAAAAAGCACTACTCCTAACCAAAACATAAACCTGATAATATTCTACAAAACCAAGAAGACTGCCGAACTCCTTATCAAAAACAGCCCGAAGCCGACGGAGAACCCTCTACAGCAGTCAAGCGTTGTATACATGTACACTTGCCCCCACGAAGGATGTAACCTTCAATGTAAGTACATAGGTATGACGTCGACCAAGCTGACGAGGCGTTTGACATGCCATCTTCAATCTGGTGCCCCTAGGAATCACATGAGACAAGCCCATGACATTACTCTAACAAGAGAAATGTTGAACAAGAATACTTGCATAATAGACAAAACCCAAGATTCAAGAAGATTACAAATTCTTGAGGCAATTCACATAAGAATAGAGCGACCTACCATGAACACCCAAATCACGGAACTATTTACTCTACCCACCATGAGAGTAAGGACAAGACAAGAACATATCGATGCCAACACAGAAGACAATGTCCAACATAACAGGCCAATTACACTGGATTAATCTTTGTGTTTGGATAGGAGATGCCTCGTATGGGCCAATAAGCCTTCTGCAGCCCCTATGTTTATCCCTTATGTATCCCCCCATGTTTTTCACCTTCATTGTATTATCACCTGACCTAATGCGGGTATAAAATCAACTAGTATTGTAAGATCTGTTCACTTGAGAATGAACCATGGAGGTTCGAAACGTCGTGCAAATTATACAAATAAGTGTATTACACTCTATAGTAAATCACTTCTTTTCTTCACCTTAAAAGTACGAAAATGAGTTTTGGAGAACTCCTATTCCAATTAAGCCCTGATGCTAAGAAAATAGTTAGAGGGATAGAAGCCCTAAACCAAAAAATAATAAATACAGAATATGCGGTCATATTCAATGAAACATGTTTGAAAGAAAACCTGCTGCCAGTATACACCAATATATATATATATATATATATATATATATATATATATATATATATATATATATATATATATATATATATATATATATATATATATATATATGTCGTACCTAGTAGCCAGAACTCACTTTTTGGCCTACTATTCAAGGCCCGATTTGCCTAATAAGCCTAGTTTTCCTGAATTAATATATTTTTTCTAATTTTTTTCTTATGAAATGATAAAGCTACCCATTTCATTATGTATGAGGTCAATTTTTTTTTATTGGAGTTAAAATTAACGTAGATATATGACCGAACCTAACCAACCCTACCTAACCTAACCTAACCTATCTTTATAGGTTAGGTTTGGTTAGGTAGCCGAAAAAGTTAGGTTAGGTTAGGTTAGGTAGGTTAGGTAGTCGAAAAACAATTAATTCATGAAAACTTGGCTTATTAGGCAAATCGGGCCTTGCATAGTAGGCTGAGAAGTGCGTTCTGGCTACTAGGTACGACATATATATATATATATATATATATATGTCGTACCTAGTAGCCAGAACGCACTTCTCAGCCTACTATGCAAGGCCCGATTTTCCTAATAAGCCAAGTTTTCTTGAATTAATTGTTTTTCGACTACCTAACCTACCTAACCTAACCTAACCTAACTTTTTCGGCTACCTAACCTAACCTAACCTATAAAGATAGGTTAGGTTAGGTTAGGTAGGGTTGGTTAGGTAGTCGAAAAACAATTAATTCAAGAAAACTTGGCTTATTAGGAAAATCGGGCCTTGCATAGTAGGCTGAGAAGTGCGTTCTGGCTACTAGGTACGACATATATATATATATATATATATATATATATATATATATATATATATATATATATATATATATATATATATTGGTGTATACTGGCAGCAGGTTTTCTTTCAAACATGTTTCATTGAATATGACCGCATATTCTGTATTTATTATTTTTTGGTTTAGGGCTTCTATCCCTCTAACTATTTTCTTAGCATCAGGGCTTAATTGGAATAGGAGTTCTCCAAAACTCATTTTCGTACTTTTATTCATTTTCGTCATATATCTACGTTAATTTTAACTGCAATAAAAAAAAATTGACCTCATACATAATCAAATGGGTAGCTTTATCATTTCATAAGAAAAAAATTAGAGAAAATATATTAATTCAGGAAAACTTGGCTTATTAGGCTAATCAGGCCTTGCATAGTAGGCTGACAAGTGCGTTCTGGCTACTAGATACGACATATATATATATATATATATATATATATATATATATATATATATATATATATATATATATATATATATATATATATATATATATATATATATATATAAATATATATATATATATATATATATATATATATATATATATATATATAAATATATATATATATATATATATATATATATATATATATATATATATATATATATATATATATATATATATATATATATATATATATATTGTGACGGTAAAGCGTTGGTGTTCGGCTGTTTCAAAAGCTAGGGGCAGGGCCTCGTCACATAAAGAAAAAAAAAGAGAAAAACCTGGAACTTTCGTCTGTGGTAAGGTAATGGGAAGACCCACAAAACACAAGTAAATTTAACAATGAAATTTTAATTACGTTAGAAAAACAAAACATGAATAAAATTAAGTATAAAATATAACAGACAAGTCAACAAACAAAATAATAAGAATAATCACTGGCAAATGAAAAGTTACGTTAAGACAAGTGAGTTACAGTGATAGCAAAATAAATAATAATGATGATGATGCCGGAATATTGGCTTCGAGCTGCCACCTCCCTTAGTACACGAAAGCCAAGGCTTAGTCTACCAATGAGAGATGTCAACTGCAAGGAGCACTGGGATATTCTGCCTTCTCTGGGTCGCTGCAGCCCAGACATCAACTAGTGGCGGAGGGTGTAAGGCAGGTGCGACGGGACACCAGCCAATCAGCGACAGGCAGGCGATGGACAAGCAGTTTGCCGGTTTACGGTGGTGGTGGCGGCGAGCAGGTGTGCCGGTGTGCTGGATACGTTTTGCTCTCTGGGCAAAACGTTTTGGAGATACTTGCTGGATATATCTTCTATATTATCTGTTGTTGTAACGTACTTTGGAATGAAGAGCAGGCTCAATCTCTCTTGAAAGAGATTATCATCACAATATATATATATATATATATATATATATATATATATATATATATATATATATATATATATATATATATATATATATATATATATATATTATATATATATATATATATTGTTGGGGCTTACTACTCTATTCTTACTCTGGGATGACCACCAGTTATCTCAAAGGTCACTCACCGTAGCCCTGCGGGTCTTCACTCTATCCTCACGGCGCCACTGCACGCCAGGAGAGTCTCTCAGTCAATCTCAACCGGCCTCTGATTGAGAAGGAGTGGGAACACGACTCGTTCACTTGACTGTCATGTGCCCTCCCCAACAATCGGGCTCTACGGTTAACCACAAGGTCGCCAACTGGTGTTTTAGGTGGCCAGTAACACCTCAGTGGACTGGTTGAATTAGTGGTAGTCTTGGCAAGGTCACACTCGAAAGATCAGGGATCAGGCAGGTGCTTACTGTTATCACTCTATGCTTTCAGTATAATATAGCCACAAGATCAATGGAGGGGATGATATAAACACAATGGTAATTTTGTATTTTACTTAAAATGCATGAAAGATGTCACAAGGCCAATCAATAATCAATAAATCAGCTGATCCTGGCTGCGGTCGGTAGTTCCCACGAATAGTATGCACTCACTAAGTGGCAATACCTCCCCTCCTCGTCAAGTGTCAAGAACAGCTGATCGCCTGGCCCCGCGCGAAAGTTTATTGCTTGTTTTCTAGATTCACGCGCGCTGTTTCTTTAAGTTCTCCAATATTACTAGAAACTCGCACACTCGATATTGGCACAAATAGCACGTATTACTTAGTTACACCATACTCGGGCTCAAACAGTCGTTTCTACAATCAATGCTACAATGTCTCACTGTAATGGTTTTACATTGCCCTTCATTCAACGATATATTATGAAATATTAACACTGGAGTTTTCAGTACTTTCTCTCGTGGGCGATAACGCAATAATTCACTGTACTCACAAATGATTAATCACTGCATGAACATAGACATATATAATGTATATAAATCAGACATCAATACATGGAAAATAAATAGTTTCTGGGCACGTAGCCTAACTTCCAAATACTGGCATAATATTATATATAATTTATCACTATATGTTCACATCAAAATCTGTAGAAAGATATACAAAACACAGTAAATTTATCACTTGTTCCTGGTGCCTGTACACACCAATAATCAACATAAGTATTAAAAGTACTCTTGATAGTACTACACGGCAAACTGGTGCCTTACTGTGACCTGGGTGAGACTTGCTCACAACATATAAAATCCTCAGGCTAGATAATATAGCCGACTAACATAGCTAACTAAAGGGGAATGAGGAGGGAAACTAGAAACACCTACTTCAACCTATCCTCCGATGAGAGTCGAGATGTATCTCCTGGTCCTCGTGTCGGGAACGCCCCCACACACACGTCGTCGTGTCCTACCGGAACCACTCGTCGTCCCACCGTTTAGCGCGTCGTCTCCGTGCCCTCTTCTCTGCAGGTCCGTGCTCCTTCTCGACTTCTGGTAGAGTTGGAGTTGGTCTCCTGGCCGTCGACTTTTCTCAACAACGGCTGCCGCCTACGTCTCAGCTGCAGTCGTCCGGAATCCCCAATAGTCCTCGTCTTCCTCAGCTACCCAGTGGCTCTGTCAGTCACTACGCCGTCACGAACTGGTGAACCGACACAGACGTCACACACGTCACTTCACAGGCTTCACTTCTTCTTCTTGCACAGTACCTGACTGGAGCACTTGTTGCTCAATAACCGTCGATTCCCTCTCTGGTTCAACACATGAACTAGGGAAGACCTCACAGAGTACTGGCAGACTTCAGGTGACGCGTAAATCCACGGGAGCGGGAAACAACTGTCAAACTGACAGGACCAATCGTCGCACGTCCAACCTCATTGACGTGTCGTGTCTGACTGCTGGCGCCAGCGCGGCGCGTTGCCCGGACCCCCTTCCTTCGTGACGTCACTTTCGCCATGGGAGGTTTTCATTGGCTCCCGGTGCCACATTGCTGTCGGTGGCCAATCCGGTGCCACTGACGTCACACAGTTTTGGTGGGGAATCAGGAAAGCCAGTGCCATCTTGGCTTCCTAAAGGGCCTATACCACAGGCCAAAATATTACTATTTCACTAATTTCTCGGCTCTCCGAGAACACTCCACTCTCTCCCATATATCAAATTGAAGCCTGCTACGTAGAGAGCGTTCGGGAAAAGTGGACATGACTCTTACTGCAGGCGTGGGAGAATTATAAGGGGGGAACACCGTCACATACCCCTCCCCTTAAAATAAGAGTCATGTCTGGTTAGTGTATGCGGGATAGGGCCTCCGCTACTACGTTGTCCTTCCCCTTGATGTGCTTGACCTTGATCTTTGTCAGACTCTCAGTGTTGGTGAGATGGGTGCCGTCCGCCCTGGACCACTTTCCTTCCTCCTCCAGGAGTTCTCGGTCCCCCTGTACACACAGAACCGTCTTCCGCTGGGGTTCTCGGGTAATCGTTCTGTCCTGCCTGGCGGCTCTTCCTTCCACAGTGAAGAAAGGTCTCAGGCGGTCTACGTGACACACCTGTTTCTTTCGGGGTCTGTCCGGCTTCCCAATCTCGTACGACACTGGACCCAACCGTCGCATCACTTGGTATGGTCCCTCGAACCGCGACTCGGTCACCCTACCTTTACCTGGAAGCAAAACTATCACTTGGGATCCGACCTGAAAATCCCTCTGCGCAGCTCTCCTGTCGTACCACTCCGACATCTTACGCTGTGCCTCCTTCAGGTGTTTCCCAGCGAGTTCCTTCGCTAGGGTGAGACGTTCTTTGAACTTCTGGACATATTTATTCACTGTTCCCACGGTCGCTCCTGGTGTCCATCGTTCCCTCAGCATGGATAGCATGGCATATATAATATAGATAAATGGAAAGTAAGCCTTCTCAGGACCCACACGTCCTCCTTCGGCCTCACTAACCAATTCGGGGAACTCCTCCTGCTGCAACTCTCCGAGACGAGTGCGGACTACCCCTAGAGAACTGGTGAGGGTCACCTGCAACTCACCATTCGGGCTTCCTCCGCCCTCCGCTCGTTCTCCGGGTCCTACGCAGAGGTGATCTGTTCCCAGGCTGTCAGTCGTCTCCTCAGCCCCATCAGATCCACAACCTCCTTGTTCTTCGCGCTGTCTCGGCCTTACAGCACAAACTGGGATCGCCACCGGTGCGATTCCCTTCTCACCCCCACAGGCGTTCAACTCTCCGCCTATCTCCTTGTATTGTTCTAGGCACTCTTCGCCTTTCACGAGATTCGGAAGGACATACCCTCCACATGCGTCATTCCCCAAGATGACCTGTGCCTCCATCTTGGGCATTGATGTACAGACTCCCACCACAAGGGTCTGGCAGCCATAATCGGAATCCAAAGTTACCTGGTGTAGGGGCATCCTCACTGGGCCTCCCACAGTGGTCACACTTGCCACCCCCACACTGGTACTTTCGTAACCCTCGGGGAACAGGGTCTCACTCACCAGGGTAAAATCAGCCCCAGTGTCTCTTAGCATCTTCACTGGGATGGGGTCTGCGTCCCCCATCCTTACGGTTCCTTGACACACGAATGGGTGAACTTTCTTCTCCCCACTCAGCACGGGTTCATCCCGCACTCTCTCGGCCCTCTGGTCCTCGAACATCACTAAAGCAACGTGTCCCCGCTGCTTAAAGCGTCTGCATTCCCGCGCGACGTGTCCGATTTTTCCGCAGTTGTAGCAGCGGACCCTTGGCGGAGACCATCCGCCACCGCTCGCCTTAGCACTGCCTTCAGAGGCCGTCGCTCCCTGTGTCCTTCTCGCACCACTTGTCGTTTCCTTCGTTGCAGTAACAGCTCCCGAGCTCTCAGCTTGGTTCACCTCTATCGGCTCTACAGCACCTTTTGTTCCTCTGTCGTCCCATCTCGAGCGGTGGGACTTGGGAGAACTCGCTTCTGTCCTCCATCCATCCGTCCTCCTATAATTCCTACTGCTTCCGGAGTACACGGGTGATCGGTGCTGTCCCTCTCGGCTTGGGCGTAGAGCTTCCTCTAACATGTCGGCTCGGTCGGCTGCAGCCCTTAGATCCTTTATGTCCGCCTCCTTTACCCTCACCCTGATCTCAGGAGAGAGCACGGACATAAACTTTTCCATAACCACTAGCTCCTTGACCTCTTCGACCGACCTCGCTCCTTCAGAGTTCAGCCACTTAAGGAACTTTCTTTCCATGTCCCTCGCTGTCTCCGCATGAGACTTTCCTGGTGAACGGGTACATTCCCTGAACCTCTTTCTGTAACACTCCGGCGTGAGCTTAAAAGAATGGAGCACAGCTCTCTTAACCGCGTCGTAGTTGGTGCATTCCTGGAAGTCGAGCATAGTGTAGGCTTCGCGAGCTTCACCTGTGAGCCTCCCTTGAACTAACTCCGCCCACTCCGCCCTCGGCCACCTCTTCAGAGCAGCAACTCTCTCAAAGTGATCGAAGAAACTTTCAGCTTCACTAGGCACAAAGACCGGCAGGTCTCGTTCCCTCACTCGTTGGTCTTCCTGTGGCGGCGGAGCAGGTGCACCTAGGCCTAGCTCAGCTCGCTTCAGCTCCACCTCCTTGTTGGCTTCTATTTCCAGTTGTCTCAGCCCAACTTCTCGCTCTTCCCTGCGCTGCTGTGCTTCTCGCTCTTGTTCTTCCCGGCGTAGCTGTGCTTCTCGCTCTTCTTTGCGCTGTTGTGCTTCTCGCTCTTCACACTTCATCTGTGCTTCTGCTTCTCGCTCTTCTTTACGCTGCTGTGCTTCTGCTTCTCGCTCTTCTCTGCGCTGCTGTGCTTCTTCTCTCCTCAGCTGCGCTTCTGCTTCTCGCTCTTCTCTGCGCTGCTGTGCTTCCAGCTGCAGCTTCATTATTTCCAGCTTAACGCTGTGCCTGCTGCCGCTGGATCCCCTGCTGCTTCCACCAATACTCAGGTGTTCTCCCACACTGGCAGGTGTTTGGGGCCGTTCCTCCCCCAACGCTTCGTCTCGTGCCCGGAGCTGTGCCATTATCTCTAGTCTTCTTTCTGCCACTCTGGCAGATTTCAGCTTTATTCCGAAATGATCTGCTATTGCCTGTAACTGTGCCTTGGTGCACTCTTCCAGCACCTGTTCGTCTCTAGAGTCAATAAACCTTGCTACTTTATCATCCTCCATCTCGTGCTATGAGTGATAACCTGCACCTGATCTCTAACACCACTGCCAAGTACCACCACTGCAAACTTTATTTCGATCGATATCCTGGCGAGGTCGCCAATGTTGGGGTTTACTACTCTATTCTTACTCTGGGATGACCACCAGTTATCTCAAAGGTCACTCACCGTAGCCCTGCGGGTCTTCACTCTATCCTCACGGCGCCACTGCACGCCAAGAGAGTCTCCCAGTCAATCTCATCCGGCCTCTGATTGAGAAGGAGTGGGAACACGACTCGTTCACTTGACTGTCATGTGCCCTCCCCAACAATCGGGCTCTACGGTTAACCACAAGGTCGCCAACTGGTGTTTTAGGTGGCCAGTAACACCTCAGTGGACTGGTTGAATTAGTGGTAGTCTTGGCAAGGTCACACTCGAAAGATCAGGGATCAGGCAGGTACTTACTGTTATCACTCTATGCTTTCAGTATAATATAGCCACAAGATCAATGAAGGGGATGATATAAATACAATGGTAATTTTGTATTTTACTTAAAATGCATGAAAGATGTCACAAGGCCAATCAATAATCAATAAATCAGCTGATCCTGGCTGCGGTCGGTAGTTACCACGAATAGTATGCACTCACTAAGTGGCAACACCTCCCCTCCTCGTCAAGTGTCAAGAACAGCTGATCGCCTGGCCCCGCACGAAAGTTTATTGCTTGTTTTCTAGATTCACGCGCGCTGTTTCTTTAAGTTCTCCAATATTACTAGAAACTCGCACACTCGATATTGGCACAAATAGCACGTATTACTTAGTTACACCATACTCGGGCTCAAACAGTCGTTTCTACAATCAATGCTACAATGTCTCACTGTAATGGTTTTACATTGCCCTTCATTCAACAATATATTATGAAATATTAACACTGGAGTTTTCAGTACTTTCTCTCGTGGGCGATAACGCAATAATTCACTGTACTCACAAATGATTAATCACTGCATGAACATAGACATATATAATGTATATAAATCAGACATCAATACATGGAAAATAAATAGTTTCTGGGCACGTAGCCTAACTTCCAAATACTGGCATAATATTATATATAATTTATCACTATATGTTCACATCAAAATCTGAAGAAAGATATACAAAACACAGTAAATTTATCACTTGTTCCTGGTACCTGTACACACCAATAATCAACATAAGTATTATAAGTACTCTTGATAGTACTACACGGCAAACTGGTGCCTTACTGTGACACGGGTGAGACTTGCTCACGACATATAAAATCCTCAGGCTAGATAATATAGCCGACTAACATAGCTAACTAAAGGGGAATGGGGAGGGAAACTAGAAACACCTACTTCAACCTATCCTCCGATGAGAGTCGAGATGTAGCTCCTGGTCCTCGTGTCGGGAACGCCCCCACACACATGTCGTCGTGTCCTACCGGAACCACTCGTCATCCCACCGGTTAGCGCGTCGTCTCCGTGCCCTCTTCTCTGCAGGTCCGTGCTCCTTCTCGACTTCTGGTAGAGTTGGAGTCGGTCTCCTGGCCGTCGACTTCTCCCAACAACGGCTGCCGCCTACGTCTCAGCTGCAGTCGTCCGGAATCCCCAATAGTCCTCATCTTCCTCAGCTACCCAGTGGCTCTGTCAGCCACTACGCCGTCACGAACTGGTGAACCGACACAGACGTCACACACGTCACTTCACAGGCTTCACTTCTTCTTCTTGCACAGTACCTGACTGGAGCACTTGTTGCTCAATAACCGTCGATTCCCTCTCTGGTTCAACACATGAACTAGGGAAGACCTCACAGAGTACTGGCAGACTTCAGGTGACGCGTAAATCCACGGGAGCGGGAAACAACTGTCAAACTGACAGGACCAATCGTCGCACGTCCAACCTCATTGACGTGTCGTGTCTGACTGCTGGCGCCAGCGCGGTGCGTTGCCCGGACCCCCTTCCTTCGTGACGTCACTTTCCCCACGGGAGGTTTTCATTGGCTCCCGGTGCCACATTGCTGTCGGTGACCAATCCGGTGCCACTGATGTCACACAGTTTTGGCGGGGAATCAGGAAAGCCAGCGCCATCTTGGCTTCCTAAAGGGCCTATACAACAGGCCAAAATATTACTATTTCACTAATTTCTCGGCTCTCCAAGAACACTCCACTCTCTCCCATATATCAAATTGAAGCCTGCTACGTAGAGAACGCTCGGGAAAAGTGGACATGACTCTTACTGCAGGCGTGGGAGAATTATAAGGGGGGGAACACCGTCACAATATATATATATATATATATATATATATATATATATATATATATATATATATATATATATATATATATATATATATATATATATATATATATATATATATATATATATATATATATATATATATAAATATATATATAAATATATAAATATATATATATATATATATATATATATATATATATATATATATATATATATATATATATATATATATATATATATATATATTATTAAATATGACCGAAAAAGTAAGATTAATAATTCTAACACGAATTTTCTCAATCTTTCGTACATTACGCTTCACTGTTGGAGGTAAATAAAAAATCACTTCTCCAAAATTCATTTTTATTTCTAGTCTGACGCGACACGGGCGCGTTTCGTAAAACTTATTACATTTTCAAAGACTTCACAAATACACAACTGATTAGAACTTACGTATCTCTGCTATTTTATCTACATTTGAGTGAGGTGGGAGGGATGATGTGGCATATAGTGATGTGGCATTAACACAAGACAGAACATGAGGGGATATTAATAGGGTATTAAAAGTATCAACACAAGACAGAACACAAACAATGGGTATTGAATAGAAGTGTTTGTAGAAAGCCTATTGGTCCATATTTCTTGATGCTTCTATATTGGAGCGGAGTCTTGAGGTGGGTAGAATATAGTTGTGCAATAATTGGCTGTTGATTGCTGGTTTTGACTTCTTGATGTGTAGTGCCTCGCAAACGTCAAGCCGCCTGCTATCGCTGTATCTATCGATGATTTCTGTGTTGTTTACTAGGATTTCTCTGGCGATGGTTTGGTTATGGGAAGAGATTATATGTTCCTTAATGGAGCCCTGTTGCTTATGCATCGTTAAACGCCTAGAAAGAGATGTTGTTGTCTTGCCTATATACTGGGTTTTTTGGAGCTTACAGTCCCCAAGTGGGCATTTGAAGGCATAGACGACGTTAGTCTCTTTTAAAGCGTTCTGTTTTGTGTCTGGAGAGTTTCTCATGAGTAGGCTGGCCGTTTTTCTGGTTTTATAGTAAATCGTCAGTTGTATCCTCTGATTTTTGTCTGTAGGGATAACGTTTCTATTAACAATATCTTTCAGGACCCTTTCCTCCGTTTTATGAGCTGTGGAAAAGAAGTTCCTGTAAAATAGTCTAATAGGGGGTATAGGTGTTGTGTTAGTTGTCTCTTCAGAGGTTGCATGGCTTTTCACTTTCCTTCTTATGATGTCTTCGATGAAACCATTGGAGAAGCCGTTATTGACTAGAACCTGCCTTACCCTACAGAGTTCTTCGTCGACTTGCTTCCATTCTGAGCTGTGGCTGAGAGCACGGTCGACGTATGCGTTAACAACACTCCTCTTGTACCTGTCAGGGCAGTCGCTGTTGGCATTTAGGCACATTCCTATGTTTGTTTCCTTAGTGTAGACTGCAGTGTGGAAACCTCCGCCCTTTTCCATGACTGTTACATCTAGAAAAGGCAGCTTCCCATCCTTTTCCGTCTCGTAAGTGAAACGCAGCACGGAACTCTGCTCAAATGCCTCCTTCAGCTCCTGCAGATGTCTGACATCAGGTACCTGTGTAAAAATGTCGTCAACATACCTGCAGTATATGGCCGGTTTCAAGTTCATGTCGACTAAGACTTTTTGCTCGATGGTACCCATGTAGAAGTTTGCAAACAGGACACCTAGGGGAGAACCCATGGCGACCCCATCTACTTGCTTATACATGTGCCCATCCGGGCTCAAGAAGGGTGCCTCTTTAGTACAAGCTTGGAGTAGTTTCCTCAGAATACTTTCTGGCATGTCAAGAGGAGTACAGGCTGGATCACGATACACTCTGTCGGCTATCATTCCGATTGTCTCGTCCACAGGTACGTTGGTAAACAGCGATTCTACGTCCAACGAGGCTCTTATCCCTGTGGCCCGTGTGCCCCGCAGTAAGTCCACAAATTCCTTTGGAGACTTCAGGCTGAAGGCGCAAGGAACATAAGGAGTCAGCAGGCCGTTGAGTCGCTTCGCCAGTCTGTACGTGGGTGTGGGTATCTGGCTAATGATTGGCCGAAGTGGGTTTCCAGGCTTGTGCGTCTTGACATTTCCATACGCATATCCAGGTTTATATTCCCCAATGATCTTTGGCAGGTGGAGTCCGGATTTCTTGGCGTTCACAGTTTCGATCAGTTTGTTGACCTTTGCTTTTAATTCGGCTGTAGTGTCCTTCGTTACCCTTTGGAACTTAGTTTGGTCAGAGAGTATGATGTTCATTTTCGCCAGATATTCGTCTTTTTTAAGAATGACATATATTGGCGACTTGTCACCTCTCCTGACAACTATCTCCTTGTTCTCACGAAGGCTTTTAGCTGCCGCTTTAAGCTCGGGGGACAGTATGGTGCTTCTGTAGTTGCCTCGATTCTTTCCTCCTTCTGCAATAAGTTCTGCTTGTAAGGTATCTTTGGTAGTGACCTTCTTTTGTGTCTCGAGGTCGAATATGTCGTCCAACAGAATTTCCAACTCTACTTTCCGGGCCATTTCACTCGGTCTGGACATAACATGACAGTTTATCCCCAGGTTTAGGAGAGTGACTTGGTCCTCAGTGAGGTTAATTCCTGCAAGGTTCAGGAAGCCATCTCTTGGTCGTGGAATTGCCATAGGTCCTCCATATAATGTTGTTAGTTTCTTGATAATCCTTGTTTCAGTGCTGAGGTGATGTTGGTCTGTGAGGATGTCGAGGTGTTGTTCAATGCGGGTACGGATACTATGGTCGATGTTGCTATTTCTCCACTCGTTTGAATTATTAATCTTACTTTTTCGGTCATATTTAATAATATATGTCTACAGGAAAGACTGCTACCAAAATATACTAATAATAAAGTGCACGACCCAGCAGCAAGGAATCAAGCCTTCACGATAAAATATCGCCAGGATCTGATTCGTGATCAGATATACAAGGCAGAGAATGAAATCAAAGACAACAAAACGCAACTACTTCATGCTACAAACGAGTGGAGAAATAGCAACATCGACCATAGTATCCGTACCCGCATTGAACAACACCTCGACATCCTCACAGACCAACATCACCTCAGCACTGAAACAAGGATTATCAAGAAACTAACAACATTATATGGAGGACCTATGGCAATTCCACGACCAAGAGATGGCTTCCTGAACCTTGCAGGAATTAACCTCACTGAGGACCAAGTCACTCTCCTAAACCTGGGGATAAACTGTCATGTTATGTCCAGACCGAGTGAAATGGCCCGGAAAGTAGAGTTGGAAATTCTGTTGGACGACATATTCGACCTCGAGACACAAAAGAAGGTCACTACCAAAGATACCTTACAAGCAGAACTTATTGCAGAAGGAGGAAAGAATCGAGGCAACTACAGAAGCACCATACTGTCCCCCGAGCTTAAAGCGGCAGCTAAAAGCCTTCGTGAGAACAAGGAGATAGTTGTCAGGAGAGGTGACAAGTCGCCAATATATGTCATTCTTAAAAAAGACGAATATCTGGCGAAAATGAACATCATACTCTCTGACCAAACTAAGTTCCAAAGGGTAACGAAGGACACTACAGCCGAATTAAAAGCAAAGGTCAACAAACTGATCGAAACTGTGAACGCCAAGAAATCCGGACTCCACCTGCCAAAGATCATTGGGGAATATAAACCTGGATATGCGTATGGAAATGTCAAGACGCACAAGCCTGGAAACCCACTTCGGCCAATCATTAGCCAGATACCCACACCCACGTACAGACTGGCGAAGCGACTCAACGGCCTGCTGACTCCTTATGTTCCTTGCGCCTTCAGCCTGAAGTCTCCAAAGGAATTTGTGGACTTACTGCGGGGCACACGGGCCACAGGGATAAGAGCCTCGTTGGACGTAGAATCGCTGTTTACCAACGTACCTGTGGACGAGACAATCGGAATGATAGCCGACAGAGTGTATCGTGATCCAGCCTGTACTCCTCTTGACATGCCAGAAAGTATTCTGAGGAAACTACTCCAAGCTTGTACTAAAGAGGCACCCTTCTTGAGCCCGGATGGGCACATGTATAAGCAAGTAGATGGGGTCGCCATGGGTTCTCCCCTAGGTGTCCTGTTTGCAAACTTCTACATGGGTACCATCGAGCAAAAAGTCTTAGTCGACATGAACTTGAAACCGGCCATATACTGCAGGTATGTTGACGACATTTTTACACAGGTACCTGATGTCAGACATCTGCAGGAGCTGAAGGAGGCATTTGAGCAGAGTTCCGTGCTGCGTTTCACTTACGAGACGGAAAAGGATGGGAAGCTGCCTTTTCTAGATGTAACAGTCATGGAAAAGGGCGGAGGTTTCCACACTGCAGTCTACACTAAGGAAACAAACATAGGAATGTGCCTAAATGCCAACAGCGACTGCCCTGACAGGTACAAGAGGAGTGTTGTTAACGCATACGTCGACCGTGCTCTCAGCCACAGCTCAGAATGGAAGCAAGTCGACGAAGAACTCTGTAGGGTAAGGCAGGTTCTAGTCAATAACGGCTTCTCCAATGGTTTCATCGAAGACATCATAAGAAGGAAAGTGAAAAGCCATGCAACCTCTGAAGAGACAACTAACACAACACCTATACCCCCTATTAGACTATTTTACAGGAACTTCTTTTCCACAGCTCATAAAACGGAGGAAAGGGTCCTGAAAGATATTGTTAATAGAAACGTTATCCCTACAGACAAAAATCAGAGGATACAACTGACGATTTACTATAAAACCAGAAAAACGGCCAGCCTACTCATGAGAAACTCTCCAGACACAAAACAGAACGCTTTAAAAGAGACTAACGTCGTCTATGCCTTCAAATGCCCACTTGGGGACTGTAAGCTCCAAAAAACCCAGTATATAGGCAAGACAACAACATCTCTTTCTAGGCGTTTAACGATGCATAAGCAACAGGGCTCCATTAAGGAACATATAATCTCTTCCCATAACCAAACCATCACCAGAGAAATCCTAGTAAACAACTCAGAAATCATCGATAGATACAGCGATAGCAGGCGGCTTGACGTTTGCGAGGCACTACACATCAAGAAGTCAAAACCAGCAATCAACAGCCAATTATTGCACAACTATATTCTACCCACCTCAAGACTCCGCTCCAATATAGAAGCATCAAGAAATATGGACCAATAGGCTTTCTACAAACACTTCTATTCAATACCCATTGTTTCTGTTCTGTCTTGTGTTGATACTTTTAATACCCTATTAATATCCCCTCATGTTCTGTCTTGTGTTAATGCCACATCATCCCTCCCACCTCACTCAAATGTAGATATAATAGCAGAGATACGTAAGTTCTAGTCAGTTGTGTATTTGTGAAGTCTTTGAAAATGTAATAAGTTTTACGAAACGCGCCCGTGTCGCGTCAGACTAGAAATAAAAATGAATTTTGGAGAAGTGATTTTTGATTTACCTCCAACAGTGAAGCGTAATGTACGAAAGATTGAGAAAATATATGTCTACAGGAAAGACTGCTACCAAAATATACTAATATATATATATATATATATATATATATATATATATATATATATATATATATATATATATATATATATATATATATATATGTCGTACATAGTAGCCAGAACTCACTTCTCAGCCTACTATGCAAGGCCCGATTTGCCTAATAAGCCAAGTTTTCATGAATTAATTGTTTTTCGACTACCTAACCTACCTAACCTAACCTAACCTAAGTTTTTCGGCTACATAACCCAACCTAACCTATATAGATAGGGTAGGTTAGGTTAGGTAGGGTTGGTTAGGTTCGGTCATATATCAACGTTAATTTTAGCTCCAATGAAATAAAATTGACCTCATACATAATGAAATGGGTAGCTTTATCATTTCAAAAGAAAAAATTTTGAGAAAATATATTATTTCATGAAAACTTGGCTTATTAGGCAAATCGGGCCATGCATAGTAGGCTGAGAAGTGAGTTCTGGCTACTAGGTACGACATATATATATATATATATATATATATATATATATATATATATATATATATATATATATATATATATATATATATATATATATATATATTGGTGGGGGGGTACCACCTCTATTGCAATTATACGGACCCACAGCCTCAGAGAAGGGAACACAGAGCATTCAGGGAAAAACTTGCCATTTAACTCTGAATACGTAAGAGTGTTCGCTTCTCCTACCACCCCCCTTTTTTATGGTGTACACTTTATTATGCAAGGTTATACAGTTCCATATCTGATTTTATGCAAAAAATTAACATTAAGAGGACACAAGAAATAGTTCGCTTCCTAGAGGCTGTAGATTTCCTCGAACTCCTCAAACGCACGGCAGGAACCGAGGATGCACCGGGCATTCCCCCTCTGGATCGCGACACTGAGGCGATGAAAGAGAAAACTTGCCACTCTAGGGTCTCTTGTGGTGTCAATAAGCTTGGAACTAAGATCCTTAAAAATCCTTCTTGCACTCTCTCCCCATGGGCCTAGGGTCTCAGACCCTATTGGAACGAAATTGTACTGACGATCTAATTGCCTGTATTCCCAGCAAACACAAATCATCTAGGCAACGTTCGCCTATCTCTTCACATAGGTGTGGGAATGATTTGCATTGACAATGGTGCACGAGAGCCTTTGAGAAACTTTTACTCAAAAAATCCAAACACAAAGGTTTTATTTTAAATTGTTTTTCTACAATTATTTTGTTCCAAATGTAAAACAAAAAGTTTTTACATGTTTAAATATAAAATTTATGGTGTTTTTGTGTAAAATTCATTAATAAATTGTGAATGATATATATTGGCTGAGTGAAACCTTTAAAATCCATTTAGTTATAATATGAACAGAAAAAAGTAGTTTTCCAAATTTTCTAAAAATCGCTCTTTTTAACACAATTTGACTCCTTATGCATTCCACTAAACACTATATCATGTTGAAATATATAATTTATGTATTATTCCCTAAAATAATTTATATAAATTATAAAAGTTGCTGGAAAGTGGTGTGAAAGAATCTGAAAACTTTTTGTTGTGTTATATATTGGAATGTTCTTATTAACTATGTCTCAAGTTCATAGTTTATCAAACAAGAAGGTTAACATTCGTCAACTCTTAAAATCTTATATGTTATCTTGCTGGTGCAAAATGGGTGAATCTTAGGAAACAGCTAGTATCTATATATAACAAATGGTGTTTTCCCTAACTCAAACAATGTAGGGTTTATTATTCTACACATATTTCTAATGACTCTTAGATGTTTACATTCTCTGAAGTATAATTGTGAAGGCTGTGTCCATCACTCTCAACACAGATTCTTAAACTCCTCTCTGCAGGTTCAACTATATAATTAGTTTCCATTTTGAATCTCCATGGACATTTGTATCCAAAATGAAACCAATGTGGTTTCCTTCAGCGCCTTCAGCCAGCACATTCGCTCATTCATTTCCACAGATTCCAACATGGTAGGGGATTTACAGAAATTTGTATATTCATATTGTTATATATTAAAAATATGAATGCAGTTCAATATGATAAGACAAATACATGAGTTTATGATAAATTCGTTTTCTGTGATATACCATTGATATGCTCTTTTTTTCTTTAAACGGCAGACTAAACTAAAGTGCTCACATCAACAGATTTGATGTATAAATGGTCAACGCTCAACAGAGTTAGTATAAATGTATTAGTATAAATCTTACTTGTCTCACTGTTAATTCACATTCAATGTCAACTTGTGGTTTTGATGTGGCACGTTTGGCCAAGTCATCCGCCACCTCGTTGAGCACTATTCCAACATGAGATGGAACAGTTCAATATGAGTTAGTTAGTTTAGTTCATTTATTATGCACCCCATACCCATCTTGTGGGCGGTAGTGGAAAGGGTTACAGAGGCACATAATGGGCTCAGGGACTGAACCCCACAATTCATTTAGCTAAGCAAGTTACAATCTTGATGAGCTAGTTACAAAATTCAATATAAGTCATCACATCAACAATGGGTTCGAGATCGACCTCAAGTACAGGTTCTAAATTAAGCAACTGACATATGTGGAGAGCTAGTATCATAATTTATATGTTTGTCCTGCACACCGCCCCCATCCAGTGGGCAGGGGTGGATAGGTTACAATCACTTAGTTGTTATCTACAGTTAGCAAACTGGGGATATTTGGCTAAAATTTCTGGTAGCAGATCATTTTGAATGAAATATTGACACATCGCTGGAACATTGGTTATAGAATTGTCTCTAAATTCATGTATCTTTTCGCACTCCATCACATAGTGACGGAGGGTGTGCGAATAATTTTGTTGACACAGTTTACATTTGGTCAGGTCTACATCAGCAGATAATGAGAATTCCCAGAGATACTTGTAACCGAGTCTAAGCCGAGCAGTAGTAACATCTAGAAGTCTGCTGATTTTATTGGATGATCCATAGATGTGTGGCTCCTCTTGCATGATAGTATGATGATAGATGGAATTACTAGTGTCAATTTCACTTTGCCTCAGATCTACAAGATCTTGTTGAAGTTCTCGGTGTACTGCTGCTCTCAGATTGGTCATTGACAATCCAAGGTTACACTCAACGGCTCCTTTAAAGGCAGATTCTTTGGCTAACTTATCAGCTCTATCATGCATTCGGAGCCCAACATGAGATGGAGACCACATGAAATGGACTCTGTTACCATCCTTAATAATTTTGTTGTATTTGTGTCTAGCTTCCGACACAAGCATGTTACAGTTATGTCTTAAAGAGTTGAGAGCATTTAAGGATGATTAGGAGTCACTTACAATTAATGTATCAAGTTTTGAGACTTGTACACATTTCAGTGCAAGGATCAAGGCAAATAGTTCAGTCTGAAGGGTAGAGGCCCAGTTGTTTATACGGACTCCCCACTCAAAGTATTGGCCATCGCCCATTGTCAGGACAACTGCACTTCCAGCTGCACCCGTGGTGCGGTGTAGGGAACCATCAGTGTATATAATTTGAGAGAGAGAATGCTCTGTGGATAGAGCATCAATATGGCTTAAGGCGTTGAGCTTTGGCTCAAGACGAAGCTTGGGCTGATCTCTAATTTGCTTCTTGGGTGGAAAGGGAGGGATTAAAACTGGAAAGGGTGTAACCTCCTACGGTGCAGGAAAGTGCCGTTGTTGTTTCTCTTGGTACAAATCATGAACCCCATATATTCTGAGTTGAGTTCCAGTTTTTGTTATCCATTTGGAACAATGCTGATCTTCAATAAAGAAATTCTGGAGGGCTTCTGTGCAAGGATTAGGATGAGTTAGCCTAAGCATTTTTATACCAATTTGACAGTTAATTTCAGTAACACGATCAAAAATGCTCAGAATATTAAGTTCCTTTCTCATATTAAGTATCTTTTTGGTACGAGGGCACCCAAGGATTATCCTCAATGCTTCGTTCTGCAATTTTTCAAGCCCTCCAAGCTTTCTTTCAGGCATCAAAACAAGCAGAGGTGCAGCATAATCCACTAAAGATCTGATGTATGCAAAGTACATCATTTTGACAATTCTGACATTGGCACCATAGCCTGTAAGACAAATACATGAGTTTATGATAAATTCGTTTTCTGTGATATAACATTGATATGCTCTTTTTTTCTTTAAACGGCAGAATAAACTAAATCACATTATCAATGGGTTCGAGATCAACCAGAATTCCAGTTTCTAGGCAGGCGATGAGTACTCACAATAACCTTAAGCGTCAAAACAAAAATGTGTATACTCTTTTTATATCCTGAATGGATATAACAAAGGGGATATTAATAGGGTATTAAAATTGTCAACACAAGATAGAACACGAAACAATGGGTATAAATTGGATAAGTTTAGATTTAGGAAAGACTTGGGTAAATACTGGGTCAGTAACAGGGTTGTTGATTTGTGGAATTTTTCTTAACTTATAAATTTATCTTTATTTATCTTAAACTGGTTGGGAGAGGTACAGTTTTTAACATAATTGGGAAGGTCATTCCACATTCGAGGTCCCTTGATTTGTAAAGCATTTCTAGTTTGACTAAGTCGTACTCTTGGAATATCAAATAGGCTTTTGTTTCTGGTGTGGTGCTCATGGGATCTGTTACAACCTTCTAGGAAGCTTTTAAGGTCAGGATTGACATTACAGTGCAGCGTTTTATATATATATAAAATACACATGAGAGTATGTGCAGGGACTTAATATCTAACATATTCAGAGATTTGAGTAAGGGGTCCATATATACTGCCCGGTTGCCTGAAATGCTATGCCTACTATAGTGGCTTTAGGTATTGTATGCACTAGCTCTATCTATAAATCCAACATTATGTTTGTAAATAAACTATGTATGTACTTTCCTGAATAAAATTGACTTTACTGTACACTTATATTCTCTGTGGATTTGTTATCCCCTATCGTTTGGGAGAAAAAAAATGACTAATACGTTCGGCGAATGACATTGACTTACACTTCATTTGACTTCGTTCATGTCATCGTATTTTCCGTAATATATAAAGGTTATGACAATGCAATTATATTATTGTGTGCAAATAAGTTTGAAATTTCATGTACCCTAAAAATAGTAAAATAAAGAATAAGAATAATTAAATAATTGTTGTAGTAAATTGTCACACGTTCATCATACGCAAACGAACACACAGTTTGGAGCGTCAGTACAACAAGACCGCCGCCATTTTAAAACACGGCTTCGAATGTAAGTAATGTTTTTCTCGTACTAACACTGTGTTATACAATAGATTAGGTCTTGAATTCACAAATTTAGTTGTTACATCTGACAGAGTATGTTAGACGGTGTAATGCTGGTCCATGTTGACGTATTTGTGGGCTTGGTTGGTTTAAATGTGGAGGCGAGGCCTGGCAGTGCTGGTGTATGTGGAGGCGAGGCCTGGCAGTGCTGGTGTATGTGGAGACGAGGCCTGGCTGTGCTAGTGTGTATGTGGAGGCGAGGCCTGGCAGTGCTGGTGTATGTGGAGGCGAGGCCTGGCTGTGCTAGTGTGTATGTGGAGGCGAGGCCTGGCAGTGCTGGTGTATGTGGAGGCGAGGCCTGGCTGTGCTAGTGTGTATGTGGAGGTGAGGCCTGGCTGTGCTAGTGTGTATGTGGAGGCGAGGCCTGGCAGTGCTGGTGTATGTGGAGGCGAGGCCTGGCTGTGCTAGTGTGTAAGTGGAGGCGAGGCCTGGCTGTGCTAGTGTGTATGTGGAGGCGAGGCCTGGCTGTGCTGGTGTATGTGGAGGTGAGGCCTGGCTGTGCTAGTGTGTATGTGGAGGCGAGGCCTGGCTGTGCTAGTGTGTATGTGGAGGCGAGGCATGGCTGTGCTAGTGTGTATGTGGAGGCGAGGCCTGGCAGTGCTGGTGTATGTGGAGGCGAGGCCTGGCTGTGCTAGTGTGTATGTGGAGGCGAGGCCTGGCTGTGCTAGTGTGTATGTGGAGGCGAGGCCTGGCTGTGCTGGTGTTTGTGGAGGCGAGGCCTGGCTGTGCTAGTGTGTATGTGGAGGCGAGGCCTGGCTGTGCTAGTGTGTATGTGGAGGCGAGGCCTGGCTGTGCTAGTGTGTATGTGGAGGCGAGGCCTGTCAGTGCTGGTGTATGTGGAGGCGAGGCCTGGCTGTGCTAGTGTGTATGTGGAGGCGAGGCCTGGCTGCGCTAGTGTGTATGTGGAGGCGAGGCCTGGCTGTGCTAGTGTGTATGTGGAGGCGAGGCCTGGCTGTGCTAGTGTGTATGTGGAGGCGAGGCCTGGCTGTGCTAGTGTGTATGTGGAGGCGAGGCCTGGCTGTGCTATTGTGAATGTGGAGGCAAGGCCTGGCTGTGCTAGTGTGTATGTGGAGGCGAGGCATGTACAACACTCCCAATAGGAAGAAAACCCACTGGGTTCTAGGCTAGGTTAGGCTTATCTGTAATAATTGAATTAAGCCTAGCAAAGCCTACAACCTAGTTCAGTAATTTAAAAAATGTTGTAACTTGAAAAATGCCATTCAATACATTAAACAATTTAAATATTTTCAGGCAATCAACACAACCCTCTCATGTTGGCTAACCCTCTCTCATGTTGGTCAATAATTTAATTATTTTTTTATGGAGTAATCTTTGCTGTTGAAATGCAGTCTTTTTGAGACTACATTTCAATTGTAGTGTGTGTGGAGGCGTGTATGTTAGGTATTACCTAACATACACGGTCTAATATATCTATCTGTGTGAAATAGATTAAATTCATTTATTTGATATTCAGCTAATAGTTCTGTATTTTCTACATTCATCCATGTTTTGGTAAGTGCAATAATATGTATTGTTTCATTGCAGATTAGAGATTCTAGATAGTTCTAGATTTCCGAAGTACTGAAACGCGCGCCATACAGGTTTGGTGGATCTAGGTGCAAGGTAAAATTATTTACATTTACTTTTTTTTTATTTATATGCATATATATATATATATATATATATATATATATATATATATATATATATATATATATATATATATATATATATATATATATATATATATATTATATATGTGTGTATATGTATTTGTATGTATATAAATTTGTGTGTAAATCACAGAAATTAACTTGAGGAAACTGGCAACCAAAAACCAGTAGGCAGTCTACTGTATTTTATCAAACCCTTATTAGAATAATAGATCTTGTAATAATTTTGCAAAAATAGTGGCATTTACTATTTTTGAAAGATTATTAAAAAATTTACCGATATGGTGTATTCGGAAGACAAACCAAATTTTTTCACTTTTGACAAATGAGCACCTGCTACATCCAGATTCTAGGGAGGAAAGGAAGGACGATCTTACTGGATCCCATAGCCTCTCTGAGGCACAAACCAGGCTTGTACACAACCCTCCCCCTGCACCCGAGCTATGTCAACAGGCCGTTCTCCCTCTTCGCCCTTACATCATCACACACACAGATCACAATAACGTGATGCATCAAATGAACAAATCCACAAGGGCCGTGATGAGGATTCAAACCTGTGTCCGGGAGCATCCCAGATATTGCCTTAATTATCTGTAATCAACTGATTTTCAGAGCTGCTCATTACAAAATACTCTTTAAAAAATTGCTTCTTAATAATAAGAGCATTTCAATATATCCATAATCATCTGTATCAAACCTTATTACAGGTAAAACCAGTAGGCAGTCTACTGTATTTTATCAAACCCTTATTAGAATAATAGATCTTGTAATAATTTTGCAAAAATAGTGGCATTTACTATTTATAAAAGAATATTAAAAAAATTTACCGATATGGTGCATTCGGAAGACAAACCAATTTTTTTCACTTTTGACAATTGAGCACCTGCTACATCCAGATTCTAGGGAGGAAAGGAAGGACGATCTTACTGGATCCCATAGCCTCTCCGAGGCACAAACCAGGCTTGTACACAACCCTCCCCCTGCACCCGAGCTATGTCAACAGGTCGTTCTTTCTCTTCGCCCTTACATCATCACACACAGAGATCACAATAACGTGATGCATCAAATGAACAAATCCACAAGGGCCGTGACGAGGATTTGAACCTGCGTCCGGGAGTATCCCAGACACTGCCTAAATCGACTGAGCTACAACTGGGTAAAAGGATCCAGGAAGTTCAGTAGAAGTTTGGTTTCAACCCTTTTACCCTATCGTAGCTCAGTCGATTAAGGCAGTGTCTGGGATGCTCCCGGACACAGGTTTGAATCCTCATCACGGCCCTTGTGGATTTGTTCATTTGATGCATCACGTTATTGTGATCTGTGTGTGATGATGTAAGGGCGAAGAGGGAGAACGGCCTGTTGACATAGCTCGGGTGCAGGGGGGGGGGTTGTGTAAAAGCCTGGTTTGTGCCTCGGAGAGGCTATGGGATCCAGTAAGTTCAGTAGAACTTCGGTTTCAACCCTTTTACCCTGTTGTAGCTCAGTCGATTAAGGTAGTGTCTGGGATGCTCCCGGAAGCAGGTTCGAATCCTCGTCACGACCCTTGTGGATTTGTTCATTTGATGCATCACGTTATTGTGATCTGTGTGTGTAATTCTTCACCTGCTACAGCAACAGGAATGTGTGTGTGTGTATTTGTGTTGTTGAATATGACCGAAAGTGTAAGATTAATGATTCTAACACAAATCGTCTGAATATTTGTTTTTCTTCACTGTCGAGAGTAGTTAAAAAAATTTACTCGAGTTTATTTTCACACTTTATTTATGGTCCTTCAGTCCCTCTCCTTACTGCTGCTGCTGTTTCTCGCATCTTTGCATCGCTTGTATGTTTGGGGGTTTGGCCTCTTGCTATATATTGATTCCATTTGTGTGTGTTTGGGTCTCAGGCCCTCTCGCAATTTCTGTTGAACAAACCCCTTTTCCTAGTTCTGCATCTCTCCTTTGGTACAAATTTTGTTGTGCTTTTATCATATATTACACAAAACTTGACATACATTTCATTTACTTCATGTCCTATCAGCAAGTGTTTGTCAAATTCCTGAAGGAAAGTTTATCATCCTGATTGCAGATCTCTAGTGCTATTATGTCAACTTCTTGTGGATTCGCAATCATTATTTAATTTACCTTTAGGTGTTCTTTCACCAGCACAGCAACACTGTACCTCTCCCAACCAGTTTAAGATAAAAACTAAGTACTAACTAATTAACTCAATGTAACCTACCTTACCCCCAAAATGTCAACCCATGTCTTCTATTTTAAACAATGCTGTTTTGTTGACCAAATTGTATTTTTGTTTTTTTCTGCAATGTTTCCCCCCCCCCCCCACCACTCTACCACCACATTGAGTTTAGTAGCTCTGTGCACGTCAGGTGCTGTTTAATATACAGACCTACTCCTCCATTTGACCTAGTTTCTCTATCACATCTATATAAATTGTACTTGGGAATCCAGATTTTACTATCCATGTAATCTTTTTTATTTCTTTTTATATATCTAATTGATTGCGAACAAGCCTGAATGGTCCCCAGGACATATGCAACTGAAAACTCACACCCCAGAAGTGACTCGAACCCATACTCCCAGAAGCAACGCATCTGGTATGTACAAGACGCCTTAATCCACTTGACCATCACGACCGGACATAATGAGGTGATAGCCGAGGCTATATGAACCACCCCACCGCCGGCACTCGGATAGTTATCTTGGGCATAGCATTTTACCAAATCACCTCATTCTTTGGGGCACACGTGAGGAACACAAATGCGAACAAGCCTGAATGGTCCCCAGGACATATACAACTGAAAACTCACACCCCAGAAGTGACTCGAACCCATACTCCCAGAAGCAACGCATCTGGTATGTACAAGACGCCTTAATCCACTTGACCATCACGACCGGACATAATGAGGTGATAGCCGAGGCTATATGAACCACCCCACCGCCGGCACTCGGATAGTTATCTTGGGCATAGCATTTTACCAAATCACCTCATTCTTTGGGGCACACGTGAGGAACACAAATGCGAACAAGCCTGAATGGTCCCCAGGACATATGCAACTGAAAACTCACACCCCAGAAGTGACTCGAACCCATACTCCCAGAAGCAACGCATCTGGTATGTACAAGACGCCTTAATCCACTTGACCATCACGACCGGACATAATGAGGTGATAGCCGAGGCTATATGAACCACCCCACCGCCGGCACTCGGATAGTTATCTTGGGCATAGCATTTTACCAAATCACCTCATTCTTTGGGGCACACGTGAGGAACACAAATGCGAACAAGCCTGAATGGTCCCCAGGACATATGCAACTGAAAACTCACACCCCAGAAGTGACTCGAACCCATACTCCCAGAAGCAACGCATCTGGTATGTACAAGACGCCTTAATCCACTTGACCATCACGACCGGACATAATGAGGTGATAGCCGAGGCTATATGAACCACCCCACCGCCGGCACTCGGATAGTTATCTTGGGCATAGCATTTTACCAAATCACCTCATTCTTTGGGGCACACGTGAGGAACACAAATGCGAACAAGCCTGAATGGTCCCCAGGACATATGCAACTGAAAACTCACACCCCAGAAGTGACTCGAACCCATACTCCCAGAAGCAACGCATCTGGTATGTACAAGACGCCTTAATCCACTTGACCATCACGACCGGACATAATGAGGTGATAGCCGAGGCTATATGAACCACCCCACCGCCGGCACTCGGATAGTTATCTTGGGCATAGCATTTTACCAAATCACCTCATTCTTTGGGGCACACGTGAGGAACACAAATGCGAACAAGCCTGAATGGTCCCCAGGACATATGCAACTGAAAACTCACACCCCAGAAGTGACTCGAACCCATACTCCCAGAAGCAACGCATCTGGTATGTACAAGACGCCTTAATCCACTTGACCATCACGACCGGACATAATGAGGTGATAGCCGAGGCTATATGAACCACCCCACCGCCGGCACTCGGATAGTTATCTTGGGCATAGCATTTTACCAAATCACCTCATTCTTTGGGGCACACGTGAGGAACACAAATGCGAACAAGCCTGAATGGTCCCCAGGACATATGCAACTGAAAACTCACACCCCAGAACTGGGGTGTGAGTTTTCAGTTGCATATGTCCTGGGGACCATTCAGGCTTGTTCGCATTTGTGTTCCTCACGTGTGCCCCAAAGAATGAGGTGATTTGGTAAAATGCTATGCCCAAGATAACTATCCGAGTGCCACCTCATTCTTTGGGGCACACGTGAGGAACACAAATGCGAACAAGCCTGAATGGTCCCCAGGACATATGCAACTGAAAACTCACACCCCAGAACTGGGGTGTGAGTTTTCAGTTGCATATGTCCTGGGGACCATTCAGGCTTGTTCGCATTTGTGTTCCTCACGTGTGCCCCAAAGAATGAGGTGATTTGGTAAAATGCTATGCCCAAGATAACTATCCGAGTGCCGGCGGTGGGGTGGTTCATATAGCCTCGGCTATCACCTCATTATGTCCGGTCGTGATGGTCAAGTGGATTAAGGCGTCTTGTACATACCAGATGCGTTGCTTCTGGGAGTATGGGTTCGAGTCACTTCTGGGGTGTGAGTTTTCAGTTGCATATGTCCTGGGGACCATTCAGGCTTGTTCGCATTTGTGTTCCTCACGTGTGCCCCAAAGAATGAGGTGATTTGGTAAAATGCTATGCCCAAGATAACTATCCGAGTGCCGGCGGTGGGGTGGTTCATATAGCCTCGGCTATCACCTCATTATGTCCGGTCGTGATGGTCAAGTGGATTAAGGCGTCTTGTACATACCAGATGCGTTGCTTCTGGGAGTATGGGTTCGAGTCACTTCTGGGGTGTGAGTTTTCAGTTGCATATCTAATTGATTTTTTCTAACAGTTAAACAGAAAATAGTTTAATGGTATTTATTTATTACATTAGAAAGTTATAAAATCTAATGTTGAGATTGAAAGACATACATTATACTCTATTGCCTTAAAGTTTATGCATTATTGTAACAGGTACAAATGCTGTCCTAGTTGGGAGGTGCATATTGTAATGACACAGTGAGATATATTTACATATCAAGTATTGCTGATATGTTGAAGCATGTACTGAACAAGATTGGTGGAAACAGATACAAGGTTAAGATTGCTGTAGTCTAGTCTAATTCAATCATTTTTAGTAAGCTTCGAGAACATTTATGGTTGAAGTTGCCGGTGCCAGTGGACCACTTTGTGCTTTAGGCCTGGTGGAGCTTGGTCCACCAGGCTGTTGTTTGGAGTGGCCCGCAGATCCACATACAGTCTGCATATGATATACAGTCTGTTGATCAATTGAACTACAGTAGTTAGTTTTTATCATCCGAATGCACCAATATGTGTTCATTCTTCCCAGATGAAGGAACTAGGTAATATTCATCATCTGAATGCACCATCTGAAGCTTTTCCACACTCATGATACACGAGAGGTTTAAAAAACTTTTAAAAATTTTAAAACTTTTTGACCTATGTATTTAAAAGCAATTCTAAAGTTAAAAAGTGTAGCATAGGCCCCTCGCAGAATGCTCTTAATATGATCCTCAGGTTATAGTTTTCTATCTAAAACCACCCCTAGATCTCTTTCTTGATCAGAATTCTTTATTGATCTTTGTGGCTCGATCATAGAAACTGAGTAAATTCGTTACTCAGTTACTGGACCTTCCAGATCGAATACCATGCTGACAGTCTGATATATCATTCAGTACGTCTGCATCTGAAATTGAGCAATACCGGATTTATTATTTGGTTTTATAAATTTTATACTTATAATCTTAACTTATTTCAGAGACCACGAGTAATCTGGGCTTCGAACTCAACAGAAAAGCCTTCCGTAGACCTGCTTCTTTGCTACATAATAGACAAAATTTAGTAAGTATTGATTTATTATGTGTTTGTTTATTTATTTATTTTTTCTTTATATACAAGAAGGTACATTGGGGGAGAGTACAGTGACTTGAAGTTATGCATTCTTGTAAAGCAACTAGCACTCATAGCGTTTTGGGCAGATCTAAGTATAGACCAAGGAACTTACCATCTTTTTTATTTCTGATGTTAACATTGTGTAACTGTAGATGAATTGCATTTGTTGATTTGCTCCCAAGTAAGATGTTGTAGGTCCTTTCTATGTTTAGTGTGAGTTTGTTGGTTGACATTAATAAGTGGATTTTTTTTGTAATTTATTGTTTACATCATTATTTAATATGAGTGGGTTGGAGTCTGAGTAGATGAGGTTAGTGTCATCATTATCTCATATCTCAGTGATTTTGTCGTAATGGTCAAGTAGCTGTACTGTACAAGTAGAGGACATGAGAGATAGCTGTAAGAGGTATTTCAATATCTTCCTGCTCTAAATCCATGTTGGCCTGGATTGTGGAGGTCATTGGTCTCTATAAAACTAGTAACCTGACTCCTGATCACTCTCAAATAATTTTATTATGTGGGATGCTAGTGCAACTGGTCTATAATTCTTTGCCAATGCTTGTGTTGTGTTGTGTTGTTTTGGTAGTGATGTGCAATGTGTTGTTTTGGTAGTGATTCGTCCAGTTCTGGAAGTAGTGCGGTTGTTGTGTGGTGTAGTACTTGTGTGCTTGTTAATGACTTGTATTCCAGTCTTGTGGGTATCTCCTTTCCCCTACGGGCCAACTGCTTTGTTCTTACCTAGCATTTTGCTTTGTTTGGGTATGAATGTTTGTGTGCCGCATATTTTGCAAAATTTGCCATATATCTCATTATTTACTCCTCTGCCTAGCAACAAGTCTGTCTAATTATACTCATTAACTGTTTTTCAAAGTTCCCCATAGTGTCCTTTATTGAAATCGAGTTCATGAACCGTTTCAATGTTCTTATTTTCTTCTAGATTATATCTTAAAGTATATTTAAATGTTATTGTTATTATTGTTATTAAATGTTATTGTGACATTGCATTGCAATTGAGCTATGTTGTTTACCATACCGTTCATTTCGTGAGCATAAGTATAGATGCCACACTTGTGACAGGTAAAACCATGCCTTTTTTGAAAAACAGCACCGTCTGTTGCACGTAAGAGCAACCCACACTATATTATGTTGCGATATTATTTCAATATTTCCGATTGCATTGATAATTTGAATTTTCATAGATTTCAATTTATTTTCATTTCGATTTAATAATTTTGTGTGACATTGCATTGAAATTGAGCTGTATTGTTTACCATACTGTTCATTTCATGAGTATAGTTTTTTTTTTTTTTTTTTTCATTTCATTTTTTTAGCTGTTCTTATTTTTCAGTGATGGGAATATCAGATCATTTGATGTTCCCAATTTTCTGATGGAAGCATCAGACCATTATAGAATGCATCGGATGAGGTAGTTTGGAATGGTGGGGAGGACGAGAGGGGGGGATGGT
>NC_091185.1:39087890-39092890 GCF_040958095.1 Procambarus clarkii | reverse complement strand
AGAAGTGCGTTCTGGCTATTAGGTACGACATATATATATATATATATATATATATATATATATATATGTCGTACCTAGTAGCCAGAACACACTTCTCTGCCTACTATTCAAGGCCCGATTTGCCTAATAAGCCAAGTTTTCATGAATTAATTGTTTTTCGACTACCTAACCTACCTAACCTAACCTAACCTAACTTACTCGGCCACCTAACCTAACCTAACCTATTAAGATAGGTTAGGTTAGGTTAGGTAGGGTTGGTTAGGTTCGGTCATATATCTACTTTAATTTTAACTCCAATAAAAAAAAATTGACTTCATACACAATGAAATGGGTAGCTTTATCATTTCATAAGAAAAAAAATAGAGAAAATATATTAATTCATGAAAACTTGGCTTATTAGGCAAATCGGGCCTTGCATAGTAGGCTGAGAAGTGAGTTCTGGCTACTAGGTACGACATATATATATATATATATATATATATATATATTATATAAATTATTTATATATATATTATATATATAATTATATAGGTCATATGTTTTTGTATTTTTGCTGATTTGTTAGTAAATAATAAAAGAAATATAAATTATTTGATTTTTTTACAATTAAATTGGTTTTAATATTTAAATTGAAAACAATAATATAATATAAAAAAATATAAGAAAAATAATAATACATTATAAAATAAAATATAATAAAAATAATATAATATAATATAAAATAATATAATTTAATTTCAAGAAATTTAACTTTAAACACAAAGATGTGAAAAGGGTTCAGATAAGGCTCAAACCTTTCACAAGAGATTCATATTGGTGTATGAATGGATTATGAATGACTCATGTTAGGAGTGTAAAGTTGCCACAACATCTCAAATTTGTGTTAGATACATGTCTTGGTTATAAGTTTTGGAAACCTATTTAAGTCCACACACAATATCGTATCTGATACGATAAAACAAACGTTTCCGATCCTTTCAAATACTTTCCAGATATGTTGTGGCAACCTAAAATTGTTTGCTGGGACTTGGCCGACTTTTGTCTTTCTCTGTGTGTCGCCGCAGCTCCTGCTGTGCCGGCAGAGAGGTTGATGTATGTGTTTTCCAGGGTGGATATGCAAGTATAGTCCTATGCCAACTGTTTGCCACCCTTCCATGGACGCAGTGTGATTCCGTCTGGTCGGCCGGCAAAGGCAACAGAGTCCCGGTTCAGTAGGTTGCGGGGCTCTCTCTCCGCTAGACACTGAGTAGAGGCAAGGCTTCTTTTAATGATGTCATTGACTTCTTCGTGTCTAGTTTGCCAACCACCAGATTTTCCACAGTGCAGGCCATGCAAACCATATTCGTCAGCATCTGCCTCGCCGCAAATACATCTATGAACAGTGTGGATAGGGGCAGCTAGGTTGAGAGCGACTGCAATACGTAGCTCCTGTGGATCAAGACGTGCGCCGGTCGCAGATATAGAGACTGCCAAAAACAAGTCCCCGGCATGCAAAGCCTGCACGGCTGTGAGGCGTGCACAATCACTGGGGGTTGTTGCTGCCTCCAGCAAAGCTGTGGCTTCTTTGTCTACAATGGGGCTGTCCCAACTGGATTGATACTTGGCTTTCGGCATGGCTGGTCTGAGTGCTGGGTCTGCCAAGGCACCCCATTTCGTGTCGCATTCCGTGTAGTGGGGGTCCTGTATCCCCACTACATCACTCAGGGTGTCGAGTAGAATTTCCTTAACCAGGTCATCTGATGCTGAGGAGGAAGACAGGAAGGCTGGGACAGCAATTTGGGTGGCGGTGCAGACACCCAAGCCAACCAACCTAACAGGAAGAGTGGCTTGTTTCCACTGTCATTCGTTGAGGGAGAGGTTAACAACTTTTTCCAGCATGGTCTTCAGCAAGAGGTCATACTCTTCAAGCTTTCGGTTATCGTAAGATGGGACACATTTCAGAAAGTAGGTTAGCCTCGGAAGGGATAGGCATTTGGTGAGGAGATAAAAGACATCGTGGGCATCGATGTCACCTATTCTGTCTTCCATCCTACTAAGGTCTGCGATTTTCTTGTCAAGGATCTCCTCAAAGGCGTTAGACCCGAGGGGGGCTCCAAAGAGGGTGCTGTTCTCGGCCCTGATGACATAAGCTCCAGGCAAGGCAGACCTTATTCTAGCTTCGATGTCTTGGTTGGAGGAGACTACTTCACACTTGGAAGGGTTCAGGACGAGACCCAGGCTTACTTCTTGCTCCCTTATTTTCCTGATATCTGCCATGAGGTGGTCTACGGTGCCAGCTATAGTGCCATCATCCAAAAACCAGATGTTGAACTCGCTGAACAAGCTTTCGGTGATTTCTTTTCAGACTAAGCACAAAAGAAAGGGACCAAGAGGATCACTTGTCACTCTCCTAAATCTGGGTATAAACTGTCACGTTATGTCCAGACCGAGTGAGATAGCCCGGAAAGTGGAGTTAGAGATTCTGTTGAACGACATTTTCGACCTCGAAGAACAAAAGAAGGTCACCACCAAAAGATACCTTACAAACAGAACTTATTGCGGAAGGAGGAAAGAATCGAGGCAACTACAGAAGCACCATACTCATACTATCCCCCGAGCTGAAAGCGGCAGCTATGAGCCTTCGTGAGAACAAGGAAATAGTTGTCAGGAGAGGAGACAAGTCGCCAATATACATCATTCTTAAAAAAGACGAATATGTGGCGAAAATGAACCTCATACTCTCTGACCAAACTAAATTCCAAAGAGTAACGAAGGACACTACAGCCGAACTGAAAGCAAAGGTCAACAAATTGATCGAAACAGTGAACGCCAAGAAATCTGGACTCCACCTGCCAAAGATTATTGGGGAATATAAACCTGGATATGCGTATGGAAATGTCAAGACACACAAGCCTGGAAACCCACTTCGGCCAATCATCAGCCAGATACCCACACCCATGTACAGACTGGCGAAACGACTCAACAGCTTGCTGACTCCTTATGTCCCTTGCGCCTTCATCCTGAAGTCTCCAAAGGAATTTGTTGACTTGCTGCGGGGAACACGGGCCACAGGGATAAGAGCCTCGTTGGAAGTAGAATCTCTGTTTACCAACGTACCTGTGGATGAAACAATCGGGATGATAGCCGACAGAGTGTATCGTGATCCGACCTGTACTCCTCTTGACATACCAGAAAACAGTCTAAGGAAACTACTCCGAGCTTGTACTAAAGAGGCACCCTTCTTGAGCCCGGATGGACACATGTATGAGCAAGTAGATGGGGTCGCCATGGGTTCTCCCCTAGGTGTCCTGTTTGCAAACTTCTACATGGGTACCATCGAGCAAAAGTCTGAGTCGACATGAACTTGAAACCGGCCATATACTGCAGGTATGTTGACGACATTTCCACACAGGTACCTGATGTCAGACATCTGCAGGAGCTGAAGGAGGCATTTGAGCAGAATTCTGTGTTGCGTTTCACTTACGAGATGGAGAAGGATGGGAAGCTGCCCTTTCTAGATGTAACAGTCATGGAAAGGAGCGGAGTTTTCCACACTGCAGTCTACACTAAGTAAACAAACATAGGTATGTTCCTGAATGCCAACAGTGACTGCCCGGACAGGTACAAGATCAGTGTTCCTAACACTTATGTCGACCGTGCCTTCAGCCACAGCTCAGAATGGAAGCAAGTCGACGAAGAACTCTGTAGGGTAAGGCAGGTCCTAGTAAACAACGGCTTCTCCAATGGTTTCGTGGAAGACATCATAAGAAGGAAAGGGAAACGCCATGCAACCTCTGAAGAGACAACTAACACAACACCTATATCCCCTATTAGACTATTTTACAGGAAATTCTTTTCCACAGCCCATAAAACGAAGAAAAGGGTCCTTAAAGATATTGTCAGTAGAAACGTTATCCGTACAGAAAAAAATCAGAAGATACAACTGACGATTTACTATAAAACCAGAAAAACAGCCAGCCTACTCATGAGAAACTCTCCAGACACAAAGCAGAACGCTTTAAAAGAGACCAACGTCGTCTATGCCTTCAAATGCCCTCTTGGGGACTGTAAGCCTCAAAAAACCAGTATATAGGCAAGACAACAACATCTCTTTCCAGGCGTTTAACGATGCATAAGCAACAGGGCTCCATTAAGGAACATATAATCTCTTCCCACAAACAAACCATCATCAGAGAAATCTTAGTAGCCAGAACGCATTTCTCGGCCTACTATGCGAGGCCCGATTTGCCTAATATGCCAAGTTTTCCTGAATTAATATATTATCTCTAATTTTTTTCTTATGAAATGATAAAGCTACCCATTTCATTATGTATGAGGTCAATTTTCTTTTATTATAGTTAAAGTTAACTTAGATATATGACCGAACCTAACCAACCCTACCTAACCTAGCCTAACCTATCTTTATAGGTTAGGTTAGGTAGCCTAAAAAGCTTCGTTAGGTTAGGTTAGATAGTCGAAAAATAATTAATTCATGTAAACTTGGCTTATTAGGCAAATCTGGCTTTGCATATTAGGCTGAGAAGTGCGTTTTTTTCAATTTTTTTTATTATAGTTAAAGTTAACTTAGATATATGACCGAACCTAATCAACCCTACCTAACGAAGCCTAACCTATCTTTATAGGTTAGGTAGCCTAAAAAGCTAGGTTAGGTTAGGTTAGGTAGATTAGGTAGTCGAAAAACAATTAATTCATGTAAACTTGGCTTATTAGGCAAATCTGGCCTTGCATAGTAGGCTACTTGTTACGACATATATATATATATATATATATATATATATATATATATATATATATATATATATATATATATATATATATATATATATATATATATATATATATATATATATATATATATATGTCGTACCTAGTAGCCAGAACTCACTTCTCAGCCTACTATTCAAGGCCCGATTTGCCTAATAAGCCAAGTTTTTCTGAATTAATATATTTACTAAAATTTTTTTCTTATGAAATGATAAAGCAACCCTTTTCTCTATGTA
>NC_091185.1:38665390-38730390 GCF_040958095.1 Procambarus clarkii | reverse complement strand
AGTTCTGCAGCACCGACAAATCTTCAATGAAGATTACTTTCATCACCATAGCTGCAGCCACCCAGGCTGCCGCACAAGGTTTCTATTGCTTCGGCTTGCAAATACAACCCCAAGTAAAAAAGGAACGATAGCATTAGATCCAGCAGCGCTACAAGTGCCACGAGCTCTCCCACCCCACCAAAAAGTGTCAGAACCTTGTCCAGAAGTGCAGCCTGTGCGCACTAGACCATCACTACTCCATATGCAAGGCAACAGTTCATCGCTGCTCGCTCTGTGATGTCAATCACCCCGCAATTTCCTACCGCTGCCCCCGCAGACAGGAAAACATCAAGGCCCAGGTTGAAGCCAAGAGACCCAACCCTTCTACCTCCGCGACCAGAGATGTTCAACCCACCTCCTCAGCTCCCTCCAACCGACTTGAAGACTTTCCAGCTTTACCAAAGAGTGGCTAATCCAACTAGGCCACCCAGCCTTCACAATGGGGACCCAAGGCCCCACAGTCTTCTTCGCAGCCCCCTGCACCACGTGCAGGCATTATTCCTGGTCTTGTTAGACTAGCGGAAAGGCTTGCCGTACCGGACAACCACCGTTTTGTCAGTAAACTGAACATATTATACCTGGTCAATGGCCTGGAACCCATCATAGCCCCTGGCGCAAGTCTCACTGCCTTCACTACCACTCCAGACACTACCTACAGGACGACCACGAGGTCGATTTCAAAACAGACTCCAGAACCACCCATGACCCGGGCGGCACAAACAAAGGTAATTCCCACTCCAGCTCCCAACACTCCTACCATCACCATCTCAGCAGGCGCACTAGCAGACGTGCTGTCTACAAATGCTAACAGCATCACCAACGCCCCTGAAATAGCTTCTTCCACCAATCCACGACACCAGCTTGCAAATACAACCCCAAGTAAAAAAGGAACGATAGCATTAGATCCAGCAGCGCTACAAGTGCCACGAGCTCTCCCACCCCACCAAAAAGTGTCAGAACCTTGTCCAGAAATGCAGCCTGTGCGCACTAGCGCCATAACCCAATGCACTATAACCCATAACCCATAACGCCATAACCAGTGCCATAACTGGTGCAGCCAGGCCCTCCAGGGCTGAAAACCACCATGAAGACCCCCATCCATCGTCATTGTCGGCAGCAGCACACTGTCAGTGGGAGGGATCACTGGGGTTCCTGGCAATATGATTTGCACTGCATCTATGATTGGTTGGCTGGATGAGATGATTTCACACGCTGATGGGTTTAGGGTGAGTCCTAACTCCTCTCCCTTAGATTTCACCAGCTGTAGATCTTCTAGCAGGGACTCCTGTGTCCCTGCCAGGGTGCAATCATCCAGGAACCAGATGTTGAGTTCGCTGGTTAACCTGCTTGTGACCTCTTTTACAGCCATGCAAAAAACTAAAGGGGCAAGCGGGTCTCCCTGCTGGACACCTTCTGCGGAAACAACTTCATGTTCCCCAAACAACAGCGTCGATTCCCCACTGTACCCTGCTGAGACGAAGGGGAGCAGAGACGGAAAGCTTGTTCGAACTGCTTCCAGCACCACATCCCTTTTTACCTGGTTGAAGGCATTTTTAAAGTCTAATTTAATTAATGCCTTATTTTCTGGGCGGTGCTTGATATAGGCTCGTGCTGCATGAGCTGCATCTTCACAGCCATGAGGGACACCAAAACCTAGTTGATAGGGTTGAACCATCGTTGCAGCGTCTATGCTGATTTTTCTGACTGCTGCCCTAGCAACAAGACGCCGAAGTGTATAACCCGAATGTGTTATGTATATGTATATGACCGAACCTAACCAACCCTACCTAACCTAACCTAACCTATCTTTATAGGTTAGGTTCGGTTAGGTAGCCGAAAAAGTTAGGTTAGGTTAGGTTAGGTAGGTTAGGTAGTCGAAAAAACATTAATTCATGAAAACTTGGCTTATTAGGCAAATCGGGCCTTGCATAGTATGCTGAAAAGTGCGTTCTGGCTACTAGGTACGACATATATATATATATATATATATATATATATATATATATATATATATATATATATATATATATATATATATATATATATATATATATATATATATATATACCTACCTCCACTACAGCACACGTGAAAGCGGTGGTGCTGCTTCTTTCAGGGAATCGCAGAAAATTATTAAATACAGAGGTCTAGCACACTGCTACAGCTTTGTTCCGATCGGCTCGGAGACCCTCGGTTCGTGGGGAAAATGTGCATTGAAGTTCCTGAAAGAATTGGGGGACAAATTGATCAGCGCTACAAAAGACCAGAGAACAAAAAGTTTCTTGTTCCAGCGCCTCAGTGTTGCGATTCAGAGGGGAAATGCCTGTTGCGTCTTGGGCACTAGTCCAACTTCAGAGGAATTCGAAGAAGTGTTTGACTTGCAACAATAATCGAACCCGTCTGTGACATTCATCAATGTTTCCCATTGTTGTGTTTTTCAAGAGATCTATATATATATATATATATATATATATATATATATATATATATATACATATATATATATATATATATATATATATATATATATATAAATATATATATATATATATATATATATATATATATATATATATATATATATATATATATATATATATATATATATATATATATGTCGTACCTAGTAGCCAGAACACACTTCTCAGCCTACTATTCAAGGCCCAATTTGCCTAATAAGCCAAGTTTTCCTGAATTAATATATTTTCTCTAATTTTTTTCTTATGAAATGATGAAGCTACCCATTTCATTAAGTATGAGGTCAATTTTTTTTTATTGGAGTTAAAATTAACGTAGATATATGACGGAACCTAACCAACCCTACCTAACCTAACCTAACCTATCTTTATAGGTTAGGTTAGGTTAGGTAGCAGAAAAAGTTAGGTTAGGTTAGGTTAGGTAGGTTAGGTAGTCGAAAAAACATTAATTCATGAAAACTTGGCTTATTAGGCAAATCGGGCCTTGCATAGTAGGCTGAGAAGTGCGTTCTGGCTATTAGGTACGACATATATATATATATATATATATATATATATATATATATATATATATATATATATATATATATATATATATATATATATATATATATATATATATATATATATATATATATATATGTAGATATGTATATATATATATATATAAATATATATATATATATATATATATATATATATATATATATATATATATATATATATATATATATATATATATATATATATATATATAAAATATATATATATATATATTAGTATATTTTGGTAGCAGTCTTTCCTGTAGACATATATTATTAAATATGACCGAAAAAGTAACATTAATAATTCTAACACGAATTTTCTCGATCTTTCGTATGTTTCTTTTCACTGTTGGTGGTAATTCAAAAATCAATTCTCCAAAATTCATTTTTATTTCTAGTCTGACGCGACACTTGAGCGCGTTTCGTAAAATTTATTACATTTTCAAAGACTTTAGTTTACACATACACAACTGAATAGAACTTACACATCTTCGATTTGTTTATATCTACATTTGAGTGAGGTGGATGGGGTGAGGTGGTATTAATATGGTATTAAATTCCTAAACACAAGACAGAACACGAAACAATGGGTATTGAATGGAAGTGATTGTAGAAAGCCTATTGGTCCATATTTCTTGATGCTTCTATATTGGAGCGGAGTCTTGAGGTGGGTAGAATATAGTTGTGCATTAATTGGCTGTTGATTGCTGGTGTTGACTTCTTGATGTGTAGTGCCTCGCAGACGTCAAGCCGCCTGCTATCGCTGTATCTATCGATGATTTCTGTGTTGTTTACTAGGATTTCTCTGGCGATGGTTTGGTTGTGGGAAGAGATTATATGTTCCTTAATGGACCCCTGTTGCTTATGCATCGTTAAACGCCTGGAAAGAGATGTTGTTGTCTTGCCTATATACTGGGTTTTTTGAGGCTTACAGTCCCCAAGAGGGCATTTGAAGGCATAGACAACGTTGGTCTCTTTTAAAGCGTTCTGCTTTGTGTCTGGAGAGTTTCTCATGAGTAGGCTGGCCTTTTTTCTGGTTTTATAGTAAATCGTCAGTTGTATCATCTGATTTTTGTCTGTAGGGATAACGTTTCTATTAACAATATCTTTCAGGACCCTTTCCTCCGTTTTATGAGCTGTGGAAAAGAAGTTCCTGTAAAATAGTCTAATAGGGGGTATAGGTGTTGTGTTAGTTGTCTCTTCAGAGGTTGCATGGCGTTTCACTTTCCTTCTTATGATGTCTTCGACGAAACCATTGGAGAAGCCGTTGTTGACTAGGACCTGCCTTACCCTACAGAGTTCTTCGTCGACTTGCTTCCATACTGAGCTGTGGCTGAGAGCACGGTCGACATAATGTCGATTATGGTTATGTCGGTTATGTCGACCGTGCTCTCAGCCACAGCTCAGAATGGAAGCAAGTCGACGAAGAACTCTGTAGGGTAAGGCAGGTCCTAGTCAACAACGGCTTCTCCAATGGTTTCGTCGAAGACATCATAAGAAGGAAAGTGAAACGCCATGCAATTGACCATGCATGAATAAAATAAGTTATTGACCTTAAGAGTGTGTCATATTCTGTTAATTTTGCGCTCTCGAAGGAGGGAGCACACCTTAGGAAATATGTCAGTCTGGGCAAAGCCAGGCACCTTGTGAGAAGGTACAAAACATCGTGGGCGTCCAAATCCCCTATTCTTCCCTTCAGCCTCCTCAGGTCGTTCAGCTTTTCTTCGAGGACTACCTCAATGGCGTTTGAGCCCAGAGGTGCCCCTAGCAGCACACTGTCGGTGGGAGCGATCAATTGGGCTCTTGGCAATATGATTCGCACTACATCTATGGTTGGTTGGCTAGATGTGATGATTTCACACTTTAATGGGTTTAGGGTGAGTCCTAACTCCTCTCCCTTAGATTTCACCAGCTGTAGATCTTCTAGCAGGGACTCCTGTGTCCCTGCCAGGGTGCCATCGTCCAGGAACCAGATGTTAAGTTCGCTGGTCAACCTGCTTATGACCTCTTTAACAGCAATGCAAAAAAGAAAAGGGGTAAGTGGATCTCCCTGCTGAACACCTTTTGCAGAAATAACTTCATGTTCCCCAAACAGCAGCGTCGATTCCCCACTATACCCTGCTGAGACGAAGAGGAGTAGAGAAGGAAAGCTTGTTCGAACTGCTTCCAGTACCACATCTCTTTTTACCTGGTTGAAGGCATTTTTAAAGTCTAATTTAATTAATGCCTTATTTTCTGGAGGTGCTTGATATAGGCTCGTGCTGCATGAGGTGCTGCTTCACAGCCATGAGAGACACCAAAACGTAGTTGATGGGGTCGAAGCATCGTTGCAGCGTCTATACTAATTTTTTTGACAGCTGCCCTAGGAACAAGACGCCGAAGTGTATTACCCACGGCAATGGGTCTATTATATATATATATATATATATATATATATATATATATATATATATATATATATATATATAAATTTCATATATATATATATATATATATATATATTGGTAGCAGTCTTTCCTGTAGACATATATTATTAAATATGACCGAAAAAGTAAGATTAATAATTCTAACACGAATTTTCTCGATCTTTCGTACGTTTCTTTTCACTGTTGATGGTAATTCAAAGATCAATTCTCCAAAATTCATTTTTATTTCTAGTCTGACGCAACACTTGAGCGCGTTTCATAAAACGCGCTCCTTTAGAAGGAGTCCTTCTGAAGATGTATTAATATAAGAAAGTATTTAGGAAATTCCTGTTTCAATTTTCCTCCGTGGTCTGACACAGTCACATTTTTAATCACGTGTATATTTTTCGTGATTCACACACACACACACACACACACACACACACACACACACACACACACACACACACACACACACACACACACACACACACACACACACACACACACACACACACACACATATATATATATATATATATATATATATATATATATATATATATATATATATATATATATATATATATATATACATATATATTTATATATATGTCGTACCTAGTAGCCACAACGCACTTCTCAGCCTACTATGCAAGGCCCGATTTGCCTAATAAGCCAAGTTTTCCTGAATTAATATATTTTTTTTTCTTATGAAATGATAAAGCTACCCATTTCATTATGTATGAGGTCAATTTTATTTTATTGGAGTTAAAATTAACGTAGATAAATGACCGAACCTAACCAACCCTACCTAACCTATCTTTATAGGTTAGGTTAGGTTAGGTAGCCGAAAAAGTTAAGTTAGGTTAGGTTAGGTAGGTTAGGTAGTCGAAAAACAATTAATTCATGAAAACTTGGCTTATTAGGCAAATCGAGCCTTGCATAGTAGGCTGAGAAGTGCGTTCTGGCTACTAGGTACGACATATTTGATGTTATTGAATATGATATATATACATAAAACCGTGTAACTAGCTTAACAAGATTTACTTCCTTAGGTAAATTAATTATAGTGTTTAGTTCCTAAGTCCATTCTGTGCCTCGGTAACCGTTTCTACCACTCTCCTCGAGATCATTGAGAACTACATAATATATGACCAGAGGATTTTTGCACGAATCATCTATACATTTCTTAGGTGTTATATACTTGAGAAGGAAGTTGAACAATGAACTCTCCAAAGTTCATTTTACAGTTTTATATGGCGTTACGCTAAGAGATATATACGTATCGTTTATCCTGTCAAAACTATAAATGGCAAAGGTGAAGTGACTATAAATTGTCTGGAGCAACAGACCATATCAGCGAGAATGATGAGGTGCAGTAAGGTGCCGTTTGGGCCACTTGCCTTTCTTCAGCTTCCTATATTCTTATGTTGGCCAGAGTGTGCTGAACATGTTGCCTTGTTCTCGAGGGTGGTAGAATGTACCTGAGTGTGAGTTGGGCTTTATTAATCACTTGAAATTGTTTCATATGTAGTGCTTCACCGATGTCTAATCTTCTACAGACTCTTTACAAGTTACTTATTTCAATGTTGCTGGTTATGATCTGCATTACACACTATTTTCTTCACTGTAGTTATCAATACTACACACGAACATTATCACTGTAACCCCCTTTATTGGAAACTATCTTCATGACTGTAACAACCTTCACTATTCAACATCTTCGTCAATGCAACTATCTGCACTACAGAATGTGTTCATTACTATAACCGTCTTCACTAAAACAGAACTTTATCACTGTATCTACACTACACTACTTTAATCATCTTCACTACATGCGTCTTTTTTAAACACTGTAACTAGCTTAATCATCATGTAGAAAATAACGTTCCATCAATCTTGATAGGGATGGTTACTGAGCCTGAGCCTACTGGGCTCTTATCATATCTATATTTGAAACTGTGTTTGGAGTCAGTCTCCACCACATCACTGCTTAATGCATTCCATCTGTTAACTACTCTGAGACTGGCAAAGTTCTTTCTAACGTCCCTGTGGCTAATTTTGGTACTCAGTCTCCACCTGTGTCACCTGTGTTCGCATACCACCCGTGATAAAAAGTTTATCCTTATCTACCCTGTCAATTTCTATGAGAATTTTGTAGATAGTGATCATGTTTCCCCTTACACTTCTGTCTTCCAGTGTCGTGAGGTGCACTCACACAGCATTTCCTCGTAACTCATGCCACTTAGTTGTGGGACTAGCCTAGTGGCATACCTCTGAACTTTTTCCAGCTTTGTCTTGTGCTTGACAAGGTACGGGTTCCATGCTAGGGCTGCATACTCCAGGATTGATCTTACATATGCGGTGTACAAGGTTCTGAATAATTCCTTACACAGGTTCCTGAAGGCAGTTCTCATGTTAGCCAGCCTCGCATATGCTGCAGATGTAATTCTTTTTATGTGAGCTTCAGGAGACAGGTTTGGTGTGATATCAACTCCTAGATTTTTATCTCTGTCCGTTTCATTAAGTACTTCATCTCCCATTCGGTATCCTGTGTCTGGCTTCCTGTTTCCATCACCTAGTCACAGGTGATGAAGCTTAGAACGGGTGAGGACAGGTACACGGAGAATGACAAATTTTAGTACTCAAATTGTACGATGGTTGATGATTGCCAATCACAAATCAACTAAGCCTCTGACGTCATTCTCCACAGAGAGCTGGTACCAGCCGTTCTGGTGACCAGTCAGTATTCTCACAGACCTCAGAGTAGGAAGGACCTCGGCAAGCCAGATATATACTTGTTACCTTACTCAATAAACTACTGAAGTGATCGACTGTGTATTATCTACTACCCGGCAAGAACCACATATATTTAAGGAGGTAACAAATACTGGTAGCAGCAGTGGGATCCAGAATTATTTTTCTGGAACCGAACATTCAATACCCACATCGCCACGTGTTCCAGCCGCTAGCCGCCACCGCCGCTATAAGCCGTCACCGCCCCCCACTCATCAATATTCATCAATTATTGCGCCAGTCTGGGGTCCTGCCATCAGCCATTACTCTATGTCGACGTTCTCTGAAGTAAGGCGCAATATTTTCCTGTGAGAACGCCATTTCATCAGTGAGGGGGAAAGGAAGATTCCTGAGCCAGCCATTTTGAATTTCGCGCCACCTTGGAACCTTAGAACCTGCTCCCACCTACCATCACCACCCAAGCCCACATCAACAAGCCTGTACTGCTCCATTTATTGCAATCGTCTTCACAAGTTTCAACTGTTCTCCAGATGTATTGTGCAGTTATTTGAGAATAATTGGTGGACTGCAATTGTCTAAGTGTCGCCCCCAAAGCTCACTCGCACCTCGCCACCAGCCCTCTGCTACATCATTTTGCTGTGAACTCCTGCCTATCAAATTGTGCTTCCTCCACTGCCATCGACGCAATATCGTCGTCTCAGCGTTTATCGTCGCGCTCCCAACATCAATTCCCAGTCTAGGGTCCCAAAAGAGCTTCGCACACCACCTCTAGGAGCGCTGCCTGCCGCTGCACCACTCGTAAAGAAACCCTGCAACGCAGCTGCCCGACGTTCCTCCTATTTTGGCTACTGGTGATTCACAAGAATTACACCACCGAGATAAGTAATTGATAGATGAGCCTTCCTGTACCATATTCGAACAGTGATTTACATAATAATATCCACAAGATCGTATGTATTAACCATTCAGTGACTTGTTAAATATTGGAGTTGGCTACATACTCCACCCACACAGTTTCTCTGAGTCATTTTCAACATTCTTGGTTCTCACAGTGATTTAATATAGTATTAATTATGCTACTAATGTTATTAGCAAATTCAAAGTCCAGAGAAGTAAGAACTCATTGTTTTAGTAGCAGCTAAGGATTTGTACAATAGATTTTTTTTTTTAATTCCTCAAGGCCTAAAATTGGAATTTATTCGTTCATTTCATATTATAATTTTTACCATAGCAAGTTATATACATATATGTGTCCAGTTTCTGTGCTACATCCATATTTCCTCTATTGCCACTTGTTTTGTTGAGTTTTTTTTATCAAAATTGCAATTGCACTTCCCAGTTCTATAATTTAATTTGCAGTGCTTAGCCTGGTTTAATTAATTTATATACCTCTAATTCCAGGCATTTTCATACCAGATTGCTAATTTAATTCACAATTTTGCTTGTTTTGAATTATTTTCTTGCCTAGCCCAATTTAATAATTTTATTTCTGCCATTCCTTACATTAACCACGTTTGATATTTTTGAGTGCTTATTTTTGTGTATTCTCTTTTTATGCCTGGTGCACTTAATTATAATCTGCGTTCAAACATTACTTCCACGGCTGTGACAATGCCTTCCACTGTTGCAACTTCTTCTGCCTCCATTGGAGAAATTGTTCATGCTACTGTCCAGAGATCAGCTCAGGAAATGGCTCTTCCATTTTAGCTGGTGAATCCCACTTGTTAGAGTCCTGTTTTAGCAAGGTTGCGGCAAAAACCAAGGCTCGTTTTTCAGATCCTACTGATGCCGAATATTTGGCAATTGCTCGGTCAGCCGTTGACACAATCAAGGGTGATGCACATTTTGTTGTAGACGAGAAAGCCATTGTTAGCCTACAGTCATGGTCAGAATTTAAGGATTTCTTTTGCCGGCGCTTTGTTAACAAAGGAGACCTCGACCTATATAGGTTAGTAAAGAAAATTGCCAATGCCATCATGCAGCCTGGTGAATCATTTAATGCAATTACTAGCCGTGTAGATCAGTATCTGTATGCCTTGGAGACGGCCATGCATAGTTCCTCATGGGTTGATCCAGACAAGACATTGATCCCCCAGGTCATGACCAGAATGAGTGCATTTGGGACTTAATTAATTTGGCCCCAGAGCATACTAAACCGATCATCGAGCAACAAAATTTGGGAGTTAATAGTGAAATTGGTGAAGTGTTTGAGGCTATCAACAATGCCGCCGATAAACTAGTTCCCTGAAGAGCTCAACTGTTGCCATCCTCTGACACTGTGAATGTAGTAACAAGCCCTCAGCATCCTCCAACAAACTCTCAAAATGCTTGGTCGCAGAACTGCACCCATGCTCATAGCCCGCAGTCAAATTCTCCTCCCAAGATGCCAAAACGCCATAGCCCACAAACATCTAATCCCTCATGTTGGCATTGTGGTAAGACTAACCACCTCGCAAGGAGACTGTTGGTCCGCTCCTCGATCATCACCCCCTCGACAATTCTCTCGTCCCCTGATCAATCTAATAATTCTAGGCTCCCATATTACAAATATCATAAACAAGTCAGGTCCCCACACTGTAGATTGTAGAGCTAGGCAAAGGACATCCTTACCTCGTAATTTCCACGGTCAGTCTTGGCGAGGCGCACAGCGTCCGTGATATTATAAGAACTCGCATAATTACAACTCCCAGCCCAACCATAATACAACGTCTAATTATAATACTCAATCACAGAATGCTGGAACTCAAAATGTTCATTCCATGTCGTCGGGAAACTTCCAAAGCCAGTCGCTAAAGAGTTCAAGTTAGCCTGTCCAAGTGCTCTTCCTGTGTATTCAGTAGCTACCCAAAATAGATCTGGACACTTGACAGAGGAGGACACTGACTCTCGACCAGTTGTAGATGTTGACGGAACGTATTTGACGCAGACGAGACGCAGATACCCTAGACAACATAAATAAAAAATTGTAATTTGCCCAGTCTCAAATGATGGCTCCCTTGTCTCAGCCATTGTACATGGTAGAGTTTTAAACGTTTTTCTTGACTCTGGTGCAAACATTAATATTGTCAAGCCCTCAGCTCTTAGAGACATTGCAAGTAAGCACTCTACTCCAGTAAGGAAGTCCCCCTTTCTTTTTCTAAGTGGTGTTTCAGGAAACACTTTAAAAGTTCAGTGAAAAAGTGACCTCCCACTCAAGTTAAATGACATCACACTTTCTATAACCTGTTTAGTTTTTTACTATATCCATTTTCCTGGTGACATTCTTTTAGGTCTGTTTACCATGATTGATGAAAATATCGCAATATTTCCCCAACGTTGGAACATTAGAATCAAAGACCACCTCATACCCTTGTGTAGCATGTATCGACAGGGCCAAGAGTTCAACCTTCAACCAGATTATGTTAATTTGGTCGACACTCGATTCGTTAGCGTAGGTTTGTCAGATCTTTGTTGCGGTAGCATACCTGAGAAAACAGGTACTCGATTGAAGCACCTTAGTTGTTCAGTTGTTAAAGAGGGTGAGTATCGAGACTTTCAGGAAGGGGACGCCCTAACGGATTCTCGTTATTTTGCTCGCCTAGCAGCTTCCATTTCTGAAGTCAGTGGTTCCACAGCTACTGACACTGTGCTGCACTCTCATTCTCTCATCAGAGTAAGAGTTAAGATTCAGGGAGTGCCTGAGTTATCGAATGTGATTGCGGAAAGTGATACATGTAAAGTGATTGGTATGTTTGTTAAACCCTCCTGGCACACAGTGCAGGATGGTACCATTACATTGTATGTTGTAACACTAGCAATGCCGACATTCACCTCCAGTCTGGTACCCAGGTTGTAGATTTTGCCCATTACTCATTACCGGTGCGAGTGGTGGATGATGTCTCCACAGAACATACTGTTTGTACTCTCACACCAAGAGAACATGGCTTTCAGCAAGAGGTGCAAGCGCAAAACATTTTCCTGACTCTGTGGTTCAGCTTTTGGAAATTTTAAACAGGAATAGAGCCGTTGTTGCTCTACCAGGAGAAAAGTAGGTCCTACTCTTCTTATTACACATAAAATTCCCCTTGAATCAGGAACTATGCCTATTTCTGTACCAGCATATCGTTTACCCCATTCTCAGAGAGCAGAAGCCGATAGACTCATAGAGGAAATGTTACAGAATGATGTAATTGAGACTAGTAATTCGCCATGAAATGCCCCATTGATTCTTGTACGAAAGCGAGATGGTACTTGGAGACCTGTAATCGATTATTGGAAGCTTAACAGAGTAACTATACCTGATCGTTTCCCACTTCTGGTCCTAAATGATTTATTGCAAAGTATAGGTCGGAACAAAGTATTCTCAACGTTAGATTTATTGCAGGGATTCTGGCAAATCCCCCTTGATGAGGAAAGTAAACAATTAACAGCCTTTAGTACTCCCAATGGTCATTTTCATTTCAAAAGAATGCCATTTGGCTTGCGAAGTAGTCCAATAACCTTTTCATAGCTCATGACGAATCTATTTCGTAGATTGATATTAGGTATTCTTCTAGTTTACGTTGATGATCTCATAATCATGTCGCAAGATGTTCAGACTCATTTCCAGAACCTTGAGAAAATACTTGCAAAGCTTGCAGAAGCTAATTTAAAAATAAAACTTGCAAAATGCTCATTTTTAAAGGAAAAGATTAATTTCCTTGGTCATACAGTTACATGAACAAATACACAAGGGCCGTGTGAGGATTCGAACCTGTGTCCGAGAGCATCCCAGATGCTGCCTTAATCGACTGAGCTATGACATTGTTAAAAGGAGTTGAAATCGAAGTTCTACTGGACTTACTTAATCCTGCAGCCTCTCTGAGGCACAACCCAGGGTTTTACACAACTCCCCCATGCACTCGAGCTATGTCAATAGGCTGTTCTCCCTCTTCACCCTTACTTCATTACACACAGAAATCACAATTTCTGATTTCTGAAACAATTGGCTTAGGTGCTGCATTACTTCAAACAGAAGGTCACAAAGATCAGGCAATAGCGTGTTCAAGCCAAACATTATCTAAAGAAGAGAAAAATTATAGTGCAACAGAACGTGAAGCCTTAGCAGTTGTATAGGTGCTTAAACATTTCAGGGATACAATTTATAATTACCCAGTTCATGTTCTTACAGATCACCAACCATTAATTCCCTTGTTCAAGAATAAGAATCCCATTGGAAAGTTTGCTAGATATTTGCTCACAATTCAAGAGTTCAATTCCACATTTGGTTATATTCCAGGAAAACAAAATATTGTTGATGATGCATTTTCTCGAAATGTAGCTGCGATTCTGTTAAAGTTCCCAGAATTAGATGCTACAGTAGTCGAGACGGAACAGAGACAAGACCCCATATTATGGGGTCTTGTCTCTGTCATATCATCATTAAGTTTTTAACCAAGCAAGATACTCGTCCGAATTAGAAACCTCCAGTACCATTAAAAGAGTTTGTGATTTTAGACAATTTGTTGTGTAGAGTAGAAAAGCTTGGGACAGCCCCTAGGAAATGTTAATTAGTTGTTCCAGCTGTCTTGGTACTAACAGTGTTAAAAATTATCCTTGATGCTCCCGCAAGTGCACAGCCAGGAAAGGATCATACACTCCAACAAGGTTGATTAAAGTATTTTTGGCCAAAAATGGCTAAGGAGATTGCTCATTATGTTGACAGATGTTTAACCTGCTTACAGTACAAGGGACATGTAGCAAGACCTAACCCAATTCATGTGTACTTAACAACTAAAGCTTCTTAGGAACTTTAAGGATTTGTTGACAAATTTTGCGGAAACAGAAAAGGGGAACAAACACTTGCTTGTAATGGTTGATAATTTTTCACGGTATAGCGAACTAGTTCCTATCTCAAACAAAACAGCAGGAACTATAGCCAGTGCATTCCATGACCAAATAATTTGTAGATATAATATGCCTAAAGTAATCCTTTCAGATAATGGTCCAGAATTCAGTAATAGTATTTTAACTAGCTTGTGCAATTTATATAACATTAAAAAAATGTAGTATTATGCCATATCACCCAGCCAGTAATGGGTTAGCAGAGCGTACTAACAGGAAAGTACTAGATGGTTTGAGTGTCACGTTGAATTTTGATAACAACAATTGGGATGAATTTATACCCCTTATTTCAGTGTGCCATAAATTTTTGGATTAATTTTTCTACAGGTGATACTCCTCCCGCCATGCTTTACGGTACAGATAAGATCATCCCTAATGAACTGATTAACGTACCTCCTACTCCTTTATATAATGTAGATGATTTTGTTTAAGTGAAGCGTAGACAAATGCAACTAGTTTTCAAGAAAATAAGAGTACACTTGTCAATGGCAATAGCCGAGTTCACTCGAACAAGGAATGCATGAGCGAAGCCATATAAGATAACTATCAGTTCTATAGAAATGGTACTTAACCAACACAGGTCTGGCCCTATGTACTAAGTTAACTAAGAAATTTTGGGGTCCATATAAGGTAATCGAGCTTATCAAAAGTAACAAGTACAGACTTAAGAATTTGTTAACAGGAGAATATATAAATGAACATTTAGACTACATGAAGCTAGCTAAAATGGACATCATGCTGGACACGTGATCCTGTGGTCCTAGGTTCGATCCCGGGCGCTGGTGAGAAACGATGGGCAAATTTTCTTTCACTCTATGCCCCTATTACCTAGCAGTAAATAGGTACCTTGGAGTTAGTCAAATTTCATGGGCTGCTTCCTGGTGTGTGTGTGTGTGTGTGTGTGTGTGGTGTGTGGAGGAAAATAAGTAAGAGTAGAAACAGTTCATTGGCAGCTGAGAAGAAGGGGGGGTGGGTCTGAAAGAGCAGAGCTCAACCCCCGCAAGCACAACTAGGTGAATACAAATAGGTGAATATACACTCACACATCCACACCCACAGTGGGCACACATCTGTCAGGCACTGAATGCCAGCTTTCATGGAGTGTTCCCAACTGAGTCTGAGCAGCTCCCATTGTTAGAAGAGATTACCCAAGATGAAAGACTATCAGATATAGAGGTGACAGCAGAAGAGAAAATGAAACAGTTGACAACACTGGATGCAACTAAAGCAGTTGGACCAGACAAAGTATCACCGTGGATAGTAAACGAAGCAGCGCAGGTACTCAGCTAGCCTCTGGCAATGATGTTTAATGAGTCACTTATGTCGGGAGAATTGCACAGTTGCTGGAAGAAGGCAAATGTCGTACCGATTTTCAAGAAAGGTGATAGGGAGGAGGCACTTAACTAGAGACTTGTATCACTGACAAGAATCCCCTGTAAAATACTTGAAAGAATAATTAGGCTATGACAGGCTGCACACCTGGAGAACGTTAGGTTAGGTTTGTGAACAAACATCAACAAGGGTTCTGGAAAGGGAAATCGTGCCTAACTAACCTTTTGGAATTCTATGATAAAATAACGAGGATAAGACAAGAAAGAGATGGTTGGGCAGATTGCATATTTCTGGACTGCCAAAAGGCCTTTAATACAGTAAAGCACATGAGACTGTTGTTCAAATACCGAGAGGCAGGCGGGGGTGGGAGGAAAGACCCTAGCATGGATAAGGAACTACCTAACAGGAAGGAGCCAAAGAGTTACGGTAAGGGGCAAAAAGTCGGATTGGCGAGCAGTAACGAGTGGAGTACCTCAAGGATCGGTGCTGTGACCAATTCTACTTCTAATATATGTTAATGACATGTTTACAGGAGTAGAGTCCTACATGTCGATGTTGGCGGATGACGCAAAGTTGATGAGAAGAGTTGTGACAGATGAGGATTGCAGGATCCTCCAAGAGGATCTGAACATGTTGCAGAGATGGTCAGAGAAATGGCTACTGGAGTTCAACACGAGCAAATGTAAAGTTATGGAAATGGGAATAGGTGATAAGAGGCCAAAGGGTCAGTACACAATGAAGGGGAACTGCCTACCTGTGATGATGCAAGAAAGAGCGATTAGGTGTTACGTGGACGTAACACCTAATCTCTCTCCTGAAGTACATATAAATAGGATAACGACTGTTGCAAATTTCCAACAGTTATTCTCATCCCTAATACAATAGGATGTATTTCCTGTATTAGGCTTCATACTCATTTTCTAATCCATAGTAAATGGGATGTATTCCCAATACTAAGCGTCATAATTAACTAACACTACTAATCAGTAGTTTACTATCATAGAAATCAATGCATTAGGATGTGGAACATCATGTAATTTCTCCTAGAATTGTGCAGTGTTGCGTCAGCCACCCACGGAGAATAAATTTCCACATATCTGTACATCTAATAGAAGTTCAACCATTTACTTTCCTTTATCAAGGATAATTATTTAGTAATAGGTTTACTTTATTTAGTATACAAAAGTTTACTGGAATTCCTTTTCCCAGCTTCATCGCTGTTTAGTAAATAATATCATGATCTAAAATCATTTACACCTCCAAAGGATTCTCGTTTTATTTGCGCAGTTTACGTTAACTGACCTGCACTGTGAGAATCAAACATCACCACATAAAGTATTTGATTAAGATATAAGCTTTCATAAACACGTCCTTCCCTATTTAGCTTTAATAAATAAATATAATTTATGCCCGGGCCCCTTACTGTGAGCTATGCGCATGCGCGATTTTGAGGAAGGAAGGAGACTCTTCATTTTCGATCAACTAACAGTACGGTGTTCCGAAGCGGTCCCTAAAAATCTTTCAATCTAGTAAGCATCCGTAGATCATCAGGCTTCAGACTGAGGACGCAACTTACCAGAATCACGGACACCAGTTCGGCAGGCATTTTTACCCTTTTTAGTTATTATTTTGAGCTCTGGTAATAATTAATATAGGTGCCATATCGAGATGCTGTAGGCGATAAAATAACCCCCATGTGAGTACTGTTTCTACCCCTCCAAATATTTAGATATTGCATTTATATGTGAGCATAAAATATTTAGATATTGCACAATTCTAATTTGGAGTGGAAATTATGGAATTTAATTATTGCAGCATGAGGCAACACCACTTAGGAAGCGTGTGACCGCCACATACTCACGTGTTCCAAGTTTCACTATCTCAAGCTGTTTCCAGACTGTTGTAGAGATTGGACTACACCTACGTCCCTCTGTCACAGCTGAGATTTAATAAGTTTTCGTTGTAGCTAGTAGAATTTAATTATTGAGAGTCAAGCATTTCTAATCATCGCATATTAATCAGATACATACTTTAAATTTTAATATGCAGTAGTATTTTTTGCAAAACATTTTATTTATCATTATCTATGTGTGTGCATGTTATCATTATTATTATTACATAATATATGTTACAGATAGACCAACCTCATAGAAGACCCCCCCCAAAATGTGTCATGGGAAGCAGGTTCTAGCATGCATAGAATTTACAGTCATTGCTTAATAGAATATAATTACATATAATCATAGAGATCAATAAGTCACTGGTTCTCTTATTTAATAACACATTCAGATCTTTCGAGCTATCTTAGATTTAATCTTTATTTTGCATTTATAGAATTATACATTTTATTAGTATTAAACTAGAGCCAGATTTCCCCACAACAACAGCAGCGTACTCTACACTGGCAAAAGTTAGAATCATCATTCAGAAACCTAAGTAAGGAGGCATTTAGGGCACTACCCAGCAAACAATTTTAGGTTGCCACAACATATCTGGAAAGTATTTGAAAGTATTGGAAACGTTTGTTTTATCGTATCAGATACGATATTGTGTGTGGACTTAAATAGGTTTCCAAAACTTATAACCAAGACATATGTATCTAACACTAATTTGAGATGTTGTGGCAACTTTACACTCCTAACATGAGTCATTCATAATCCATTCATATACCAATATGAATCTCTTATGAAAGGTTTGAGCCAATAATCTGAACCCTTTTCACATCTTTGTGTTTAAAGTTAAATTTCTTGAAATTAAATTATATTTTATATTATATTATTTTTATTATATTTTATATTATATTATTATTTTCAATATAAATATTAAAACCAATTTAAGGGTAAAAAAAATCTAATAATTTATATTTCTTTTATTATTTACTAACAATTATAATTATTTACTAACGGAGAGAGGGGAGGCAGTACGGCGGAGAGTGGCGGCTGTGGCGGACAGTGGCGGCTGTGGCGGACAGTGGCGGCTGTGGCGGACAGTGGCGGCGGTGGCGGATAGTGGCGGCGGTGGCGGATAGTGGCGGCGGGCGGATATTGGCGGCGGGCGGACAGTGGCGGCGGTGGCGGATAGTGGCGGCGGTGGCGGATAGTGGCGGCGGGCGGACAGTGGCGGCGGGCGGACAGTGGCGGCGGTGGCGGATAGTGGCGGCTGTGGCGAATAGTGGCGGCGGGCGGACCGTGGCGGCTTTGGCGGCGGTGGTGGACAGTGGCGGCGGGCGAACAGTGGCGGTGGCGGGCGGACAGTGGCGGCGGCGGGCGGACAGTGGCGGCGGCGGGCGGACAGTGGCGGCGGCGGGCGGACAGTGGCGGCGGGCGGACAGTGGCGGCGGTGGCGGATAGTGGCGGCGGTGGCGGATAGTGGCGGCGGGCGGACAGTGGCGGCGGGCGGACAGTGGCGGCGGTGGCGGATAGTGGCGGCTGTGGCGGATAGTGGCGGCGGGCGGACCGTGGCGGCTTTGGCGGCGGTGGTGGACAGTGGCGGCGGGCGAACAGTGGCGGCGGCGGGCGGACAGTGGCAAAGCGGGCGGACAGTGGCGGCGGCGGGCAGACAGTGGCGGCGGCGGGCGGACAGTGGCAGCGGCGGGCGGACAGTGGCGGCGGCGGGCGGACAGTGGTGGCGGCGGGCGAACAGTGGCGGCGGCGGGCGGACAGTGGTGGCGGCGGGCGGACAGTGGCGGCGGTGGCGGACAGTGACGGCGGTGGCGGACAGTGGCGGCGGTGGCGGACACTGGCGGCTGTGTCTGGCGGTGGTGGCGGGCAGTGGCGGGTGGCGGCGGGCGGACAGTGGCGGCGGGCGGACAGTGGCGGCGGTGGCGGATAGTGGCGGCGGGCGGACAGTGGCGGCGGACGGACAGTGGCGGCGGTGGCGGATAGTGGCGGCGGGCGGACATTGGCGGCGGGCGGACAGTGGCGGCGGGAGGACAGTGGCGGTGGTGGCGGATAGTGGCGGCGGGCGGACAGTGGCGGCGGGCGGACAGTGGCGGATAGTGGCAGCGGGCCGACAGTGGCGGATAGTGGCGGCGGGCGGACCGTGGCGGCTTTGGCGGCGGTGGTGGACAGTGGCGGCGGGCGGACAGTGGCGGCGGCGGGCGGACAGTGGCGGCGGCGGGCGGACAGTGGCGGCGGCGGGCGAACAGTGGCGGCGGCGGGCGGACAGTGGTGGCAGCGGGCGGACAGTGGAGGCGGCGGGCGGACAGTGGAGGTGGCGGGCGGACAGTGGAGGCGGCGGGCGGACAGTAGAGGCGGCGGGCGGACAGTGGTGGCGGCGGGCGGACAGTGGTGGCGGCGGGCGGACAGTGGTGGTGGCGGGCGGACAGTGGTGGCGGTGGCAGACAGTGGTTGCGGTGGCGGATAGTGGCGGACAGTGGCGGCGGTGGCGGACAGTGGCGGCGGTGGCGGACACTGGCGGCTGTGTCTGGCGGTGGTGGCGGACACTGGCGGCTGTGTCTGGCGGTGGTGGCGGGCGGTGGCGGGTGGCGGCGTCTGTGATGAGTGGTGGCGGCTGGCGGTGGTGGGTGGTGGCGGCGGCGGTGGTGGTGGGTGGTGGTGGCGGCGGTGGTGGTGGGTGGTGGTGGGTGGTGGTGGTAGCAGCGGAGGCTGGTGGTGGGTGGTGGCGGCGGTGGTGGTGGGTGGTGGTGGCGGCGGCAGCTGGTGGTGGTGGGTGGTGGCGGCGGGTGGTGGGTGGTGGCGGCTGTGGTGGGTGGTGGCGGGCGGTGGCGGGCGGCGGCGGCTGTGATGGGTGGTGACGATCGGCGGCGGGGGGGGCTGGTGGCGGCTGGCGATGGCGGCTTGCGGTGGCGACTGTGGCAACGGGCGGTGACGGCTGATAGCGGGCGGTGGTGGTGGCAGCTGGTGGCGGTGATGGCGGCTGGTGGTGGTGGTGGTGGCGGCTGGTGGTGGTGGCAGCTGGTGGCGGCTGGTGGCGGTGATGGCGGCTGGTGGTGGTGGTGGTGGTGATGGCGGCTGGTGGCGGGCGGTGGCGGGCGGTGGCGGCTGGTGGTGGCGGCGGTGGTGGGTGGTGGTGGTGGTGGTGGGTGGTGGTGGCGGCTGTGGTGGGTGGTGGTGGTGGTGTCGGCGGCGGCTGTGGTGGGTGGTGGCGGCGGCGGCGGTGATGGGTGGTGGCGGCGGTGGTGGTGGGTGGTGGTGGCGGCGGCGGTGATGGGTGGTGGTGGCGGCGGCGGCTGGTGGTGGTGGGTGGTGGCGGCGGGTGGCGGTGGTGGGTGGCGGTGGCTGGTGGCGGGTGGCGGCTGGTGGTGGGTGGTGGCGGGTGGCGGCTGGTGGTGGGTGGTGGCAGGTGGCGGCTGGTGGTGGGTGGCGGGTGGCGGCTGGTGGCGGCCAGCTGGGACACACCCTTCACCACTGAAGGTCTGAGCACAACTAACCATGTCTCTCTCACCACCAGAACAGTGTTGCCAGCTCGCGCTCTCAAAATGTTTCCTTCAAAGATTGTATATTATCTTTGAACAACAAGTTTGATTATCAAGGAAATAATGCATATATTATTGTCACATTAATACTGTGCAATATCTTATTACATTCCTGCTAAATAATTATAATTTGAAACAGGACAAAAAATCCAACATATATATAAAAACCAACATTAGAGATCACGAGGCTTAGGCCTCGCCTGTGACCACACATCCTGCCTCCCTGGCCTGCTACCCTCTCACACCTCACACTCTTAACTCTCTCATAATCACTCTCACTCTCAATCACTCTTACGCACTATTACTCACTCTTACTCTCAATCACTCTTACACACTATTACTCACTCTTACTCTCAATCACTCTTACGCACTATTACTCACTCTTACTCTCAGTCATCCTTACTCACTCTCATACTCACTCTTACTCTCTGTCACTCTTACTCTCTGTCACTCTTACTCTGTCACTCTTACTCTGTCACTCTTACTCTCTGTCACTCTTACTCTCTGTCACTCTTACTCTCTGTCACTCTTACTCTGTCATTCTTACTCACTCTCATGCAGTCACCCTTACCCATTCATACTCACTCTCACTCTTACTCTCATACTCTTACTCTCAATTACTCTTACTCTCAATCACTCTTACTCCCAATCACTCCTACTCCCAATCACTCCTACTCTCAATCACTCCTACTCTCATTCTTACTCTTACTCTTCCTCCCAATCACTCTTTCAATCACTCTTATTCTCATTCTTACTCTTACTTTCACTCTTACTCTTACTCCCAATCACTCTTACTCCCAATCACTCTTACTCTCAATCACTCTTACTCTCAATCACTCTTACTCTCAATCACTCCTACTCTCATTCTTACTCTTACTCACTCTTACTCTCAATCACTCTTATTCTCATTCTTACTCTCAATCACTCTTATTCTCATTCTTACTCCTACTCCCAATCACTCTTACTCCCAATCACTCTTACTCTCAATCACTCTTACTCCCAATCACTCTTACTCTCAATCACTCTTACTCTCAATCACTTTTACTCTCAATCACTCTTACTCTCAATCACTCTTACTCTCACTAACTCTCAATCACTCTTACTCTCACTCTAACTCTCAATCACTCTTACGCACTATTACTCACTCTTTCTCTCAGTCATCCTTACTCACTCTCATACTCACTCTTACTCTGTCACTCTTACTCTCTGTCACTCTTACTCTCTGTCACTCTTACTCTCTGTCACTCTTACTCTCTGTCACTTTTACTCTCTGTCACTCTTACTCTCTGTCACTCTTACTCTCTGTCACTCTTACTCTGTCACTCTTACTCTCTGTCACTCTTACTCTCTGTCACTCTTACTCTCTATCACTCTTACTCTGTCATTCATACTCTGTCACTCTTACTCACTCTCAGTCACCCTTACCCATTCATACTCACTCTCTCACTCTTACTCTCATACTCTTACTCTCAATTACTCTTACTCTCAATCACTCTTACTCCCAATCACTCCTACTCCCAATCACTCCTACTCTCAATCACTCCTACTCTCATTCTTACTCTTACTCCCAATCACTCTTACTCTCAATCACTCTTATTCTCATTCTTACTCTCACTCTTACTCCCAATCACTCTTACTCCCAATCACTCTTACTCTCAATCACTCTTACTCTCAATCACTCTTACTCTCAATCACTCTTACTCTCATTCTTACTCTTACTCACTCTTACTCTCAATCACTCTTATTCTCATTCTTACTCCTACTCTCACCCTAACTCCTACTCCCAATCACTCTTACTCCCAATCACTCTTACTCTCAATCACTCTTACTCCCAATCACTCTTACTCTCAATCACTCTTACTCTCAATCACTCTTACTCTCAATCACTCTTACTCTCAATCACTCTTACTCTCACTAACTCTCAATCACTCTTACTCTCACTCTAACTCTCAATCACTCTTACTCTCATACTCACCCTTACTCTCAATCACTTTACTCTCACTCTTACTCATTCTGTCACCCTTACTCTCACTCTTACTCACTCTGTCACTCTTACTCACTCTCAGTCACTCTTACTTATACTCACTCTTACTCACACTTACACACTCTCTGGCACTCTCACTCACCTTCAGTCACTCTTACTCACTCTTACCCACTCTCGCTCACTCTTACTCACTCTAGTTAATAAGAACACGCCAATATAAGACAACAAAACGTTTTCAGATTCTTTCTCACCACTTTTCAGCAACTTTTATAATTTATATAAATTATCTTAGGGAATAATACATAAATTATATATTTAAACATGATATTAGTGTTTAGTGGAATGCATAAGGAGTCAAATTGTGTTAAAAAGAGCGATTTTTAGATAATTTGGAAAACTACTTTTTTCTGTTCATATTATAACTAAATGGATTTTAAAGGTTTCACTCAGCCAATATATATCATTCACAATTTATTAATGAATTTTACAAAAAAACACCATAAATTTTATATTTAAACATGTAAAAACTATTTGTTTTACATTTGGAAGAAAATAATTGTAGAAAAACAATTTATAATTAAACCTTTGTGTTTGGATTTTTTGAGTAAAAGTTTCTCAAAGGCACCATTCTCAATGCAAATCATTCCCACACCTATGGGAAGAGATAGGCGAACGTTGTGTAGATGATTTGTGTTTGCTGGGTTTACACTGCCTACGTGAAGCCAGTCTTAGAGTATGCCACCTCATCATGGAGTCCCCATCTGAAGAAGCATATAAGGAAACTGGAAAAGGTTCAGAGGTTTGCAACGATACTCGTCCCAGAGTTACGAGGGATGGGGTATGAGGTGCGCCTGAAGGAACTGTGCCTTAAGACACTAGAAAAAAGAAGGGAGAGGGGGGACATGATAGGAATATATAAAATACTCAGGAGGGGTTTGACACAGTGGACAGAGACGAAATGTTCACACAGAATAGTAAAAGAACGAGGGGATATGGGTGGAAGCTGGGAACTCAGATGAGTCACAGAGATGTTGGGAAGTTTTCTTTTAGAGTGAGAGTAGTGGAAAAATGAAATGCACTTAAGGAACAGGTTGTGGAAGCAAATACTATTCATAATTTTAAAACTAGGTATGATTGGGAAATAGGACCGGAGTCATTGCTGTAAACATATGATGCTCGAAAGGCAGGATCCAAGAGTCAATGCTTGATCCTGCAGCCCCCCTCCCTGTTTAGCTCGTTGATGCCGTGAGGGGGGCTTAGTGGGCGGCTGCCACAGTGTGATGCTCCTTGGGACAGTTCTCTGTTTTTTTGTAGCCTTGTGCTCCTGCTGCTGTCCACTCAAATTGTGCTGAACAACTTTTCCTTTACCTTCTGTTTCGTTTTTCTCCCCCTTCTTTTCCTATCTGCTTGTCGTTTCCTGCCGACCTTTTGCATATTTTGGTTATTCCTTTGGACTTCTTCTATTTTGACACCCGGGTGCTTGAGGAGGCATACTCTTGCACTCATAGAACTGTAGTACCCAATGTCGAGAGTGAGGGGAACCTTTTATTGTCAATCCCCCTTTCGTCACTGAACCCGATCTCGACGGACTGAGGGTTCTAAGGTGGCGTTTGTGGGGCGTATACTCACGAAGCACCTAGGAGGCCCCGGCATGATCGGCGATAGCCTTTTGTTGGGTGTCCTGCATCTAATTGTGGCTCCATGGTGGGTGTTGGGGCACATTCGTGAATGAATGTTTCTTTTTCGTACCAATGTTGTATTCTGTTCCTCCTTTACCTTCTCAGGCACGTGGGGTCGGCGACCAAGCCCCCGAGTCGGTCCAAGTTGGAAGACTGGGCTCTGTAGCCTCCGCTGCATTGGGCCCCGACCTTGCTCCTCTTTTGGTCTCTCTGATCACTCCCTTTGGCTCCCCTCGCTCCTCTGTGGTTGGGTCGAGCCCCAAGCCCCCAGTGGTGACTACCTCGTCCCCTGGCACGGCTCAATCTCTAGTTGTAACTACTGCGCCTTTTAACCCCTCTCTCTCTGGGGGTTCTCAACGCCGTCCTCGACACGGCTGCACTCGCTCGATTTCTTCTCGTTCTGATGCCTATCAAGCCTTGTTTGGTCCCGCTTCGTAGGCTAAATACTTTGATCTCCTCCCTCTTGATTCTGAGCCTCCTGACGATGTCTCCCTCCATCGACATCTTGTTGATTCCGTGGATGCCTCTGTTATCTTCAACCCCACTCGTCTCGGTACACGTGTCATTGCTGGTCCTTCTCAGGATGCAGCTTCCCGCTTGGCTGCCTTATCCTGCCTTGGCGAGACCCCTGTTCGGGTCTCAAAGAACGCTCAGTTGAATGCCAGTGTTGGCACTATTCTCCTCCCGCCCCATGTTGCGACCGGTGTTCGGAATCTGCAGGACTGCCACGATGATATTCGGCATATGCTCGATGCCCAGGGCCATTCTGTCCTCCAGGTGGACACGTTTACTCGTCCCCCTCGTGGTCGTCGCCGTCAACCCCTTCGGGTTGTGAAGATTACCTTTGATGGTAGGATCCTTCCACCCTCTGTCATTCTTGCTGGTGCCAGGTGCTCTGTCCAGGAGTACATTCCTTCTCCTAGGCTCTGTAACAAGTGCTGGAGGTTTGGGCATGGTGCCCTCCGCTGCTCTGTGACTGTCTCTCTCTGTCCTTTGTGTGGTGGCAAAGGTCACTCTAAGTCGGAGTGCACTTCTCCCCAGGCTCGCTGCCTCAACTGTGGTGAGGCCCATCCTACCTTCTCCCGTGCGTGTGTCCATTACAAGCTTGAGGCTGCCGTCCTCAACTTGAAGCACCGAGAGCGTTTATCTTTTCCTGAGGCGAGGCGCCAGGTTTGCCGGCTCCCGCCTTATGCTAACGTCTGTTATGCTCGTGTGTTGTGCTCTTCCTCTCCTCGTCCTTCCTATCTTCCTCAAACTCACAACCGTTTCTGGGCCTTGGACCCTGATACGCCCACTGCGCCCTCCTGTGTTCCTTCGAGTTCTTTCCTGAAGGGCTCCCCTCCTGATCCTCTGTCTGGGGTTCCCCTGCTTTCTACCCGGTCTGTCATGTCTTCTGTGTCTTCTTCCTTGTCTCCCTCCGATCCTCCTTCCCATCCTTCTCCTCCGTTTATTGACTCTCCCCGCCGCCTGTCTGCGGGCTGATGTCCATCACTCTCCTAACGGCCGTCGTGTGTGCTCTCGTTCAGCTTCTCCTTTTCGGACGCTGGAATCCGTTGCCCGGTACGTAGTTGCTGGGACACCGGTCTCTTTAAGTCAGAAGCATAAGCCTGGCTCCTCTCCTTTCTCCTCCCCGGCGGGTAAGTAAGTTTCGCTTTCTTCCTCGTCCCCTTCTACTGACTCTATTGCTCCTTCCCCTCCCGTTTCAGTGTTTGCGCCCCCTGTTCCTGCTATGGAAGTTTCTTTGGGCCCCGCTTCTCTCTTGGTTGCTGCCCTTGCTGAGGTGCCCTCCACTCTTTCTACTCCCCCTCTTTCTGCTGCTGTCCTTGACTGCTCCTCTCCGTTGTCTCCTCCTCATCCGGACCCCGCCCGCCCACCTCTGGTCTGTTCTCCCGCTTCCTTCCCTCCGTGTTTGCTCGGTTTACCCATGCCCCCTAACCCTGACTTTGCTGACCCTGATCTCTACCCTGACCTTCTTTAACGTGCTACGTTGCTCTTTCGCCTTTGTTTCTTCCTTGTTCTCTGTTGTTGTTGTCCTTTCTCTTCTCGTCGATGTCTATTGTTCAATGGAACGTTCGAAGTTATTACGCCAATTTCCTCGAACTTCAACTTCTGATTTCGCGGTTTTTGCCCCTTTGTGTCTGTCTCCAGGAGCCGATGCTTGGTGATCGTCCTGGTCGCCGTCGTGGCTATTCTTTTGTCTCCCCCCCCCCCCGTCTCCTAATTCTTCTGCTCTCTTGATTCACTCTGATGTTCCCTTTGTCCCCTTACTTTTCCTTTGCCTCTCCATTGTTCTGCTGCTCGTATCTTTGTGGGGAAATGGTACACAGTTTGTTCCATTTATGTCCCCCCGAGTGTCCCGCTTTCTCTTTCTGATCTGAAACACCTACTGGACCCCTTGACGGAACCTGTGCTCCTGCTGGGTGATTTCAATGATCGTCATTCCCTTTGGGTTAATGTTCTGACGAACACCCGAGGTCGCCTTTTGAGCCGTTTATCCTCTCTTCTTCCCTGTCTCTTCTGAATTCTGGTGAGCCCATGCATTTGGACTCTCGGACTCGCACCCTTACCTGTCTGAATCTTTCTCTTTGCTCTTCTTCTCTTTACTTAGATTTCACGTGGCATGCTCTTGATGACCTCCATGGCAGTGACCATTTCCCCATCCTTGTTACCTTTTTCTCTTTTCGCCCTCCCGTCTCCTTCCCTAGGAGGCAGTTTGCTAAAGCGGACTGGAACCTATTTACCCTCAGTGCTACTCTCTCTGACCTCTCTTTTCTGCCTCTCCCTTGCTCTCCTCCTTTTTCATGACACTGTTTTCGACGCTGCTCTCCGCTCTATTTCTCGCTCTTCCTCTCGGGGGTAACGGAAGTACGTTCCCTGGTGAAATGCAGACTGTGCTCAGGCTGTCTGCTGTAAGCGTGCAGCCTGGAAGAGACACCGCCATCGGCAGACGGCCGATTCTTTTCTTTTCTTTCGGTAAGCGAGTGTGGTGGCCCGTTGGGCCATCCGTACGGCTAAACGTGAATGTTGGGCATCTTATGTCTCCACCATTACGTCCGAAACTCCTCTGCCACAGATCTGGAAGTATATCCGCAAGATAGTGGATAAGTTCGTTTCCAATGTTTCACCGGTCCTTCACCTTCATGGTACTCTTGTGGCGGACCCGTTGCAGGTCGCTACTAAACTGGGTTCCCACTTTTCTTCCGTTAGCTCTGGTCTTCATCTTCCCCAATCTTTCCTTCTTCGTAAACCTGTCCTTGAATCACGTCCTTTAGATTTCTACACTCGTATCCGACTTCCCTATAACGTTCCCTTCTCTCTCTCTGAACTACGTTCTGCCATGGCCCTCTGCAGTTTAACGGCAGCAGGCTCCGATCGCATTCATTATGAGATGCTTCGCCATCTCCCTCCGTGCACGTCTCAGTATTTACTGAGTCTGTATAATCGGATCTGGGAGTCATCGTCAGTCCCTGAGGACTGGCTCGATGCCGTTGTCCTCCCTGTTCTTAAACCAGGGTCTCTGGGAACATCCCCTAAGGACTTTCGCCCTATTGCCCTCACAAGTTGTGTCTGCAAACTCTTTGAACGTATGGTTAACGTTCGTCTGATGTGGTTCCTGGAACACCATCACCTCCTCTCCCCTTCTCAACTTGGTTTCCACAAGTGCCGCAGGACAGCAAATGTCCTGGTGAACTTGGAGGTCTATATTCGTACTGCTTTTGCTGCGAAGACCTCCGTTGATGCCATCCTTTTTTGACCTGGAAAAGACATACGACACCAAATGGCATTATCATATTCTATCCCAGCTTCATTCTTTTGGTCTTCGTGGTCATCTTCCTCTCTTTCTCTGCAGCTTCCTCTCTCGTCGTTCCTTTTAGGTGAGGCTTGGTACTGCTCTCTCTGCCTCTTTACGGCAATACGAAGGTGTGCCCCAAGGTAGTGTTCTGAACACTACTCTTTTTCTGGTGCCCTCAATGGTCTTCTTTTCTCTCTTCCTTCAGGCGTCTTCTCCGCTCTCTATGTCGATGATCTTACCCTTTGCTGTCAGGGTGATGATTCGCCTCTCCTTCAACGCTGGCTTCGACTTGCGATTGATGCCGTGTCGTCTTGGGCCACCGATCATGGCTTCAAGTTCTCTTCTACTAACACTTGTGCCATGACTTTTACTCGGAAACGGGTCGTTCTTTGTCCCTCTTTGTCACTTTATGGTCATCCCCTTGAGTACAAAGATTCCACAAAGCTTTTGGGGTTATTCTTTGACACTCGTTTGTCTTGGTCTCCCCATATCTCATACCTCCGTATTGAGTGATCTAAGGCCCTTGCACTCCTTCAGGTATTGTCCCATACTTCTTGGGGAGCGGATAGGCGCACTCTCCTTCCTTTACATTCCTCTCTCGTTCTGTCTAAGCTCGATTATGGTTGCCCCGCTTACTCGTCTGCTTCTCCTTCTACTCTTCGCCGTCTTGATGCTTTGCACCATACTGGGTTGCGCCTCTGTTCTGGTGCCTTTCGTTCGACTCCTGTCCTCAGCTTGTATGTTGACACTGGCTTCCTGTCTCTCCAGGACCGCCGTGATCGCTACTGTCTTCGCTATCTTGCACGACCCTTGCAACATTCTTTCTCTCGCCTCTGTCGTGCTTTAACTTTTACCCCTCCTGCGGTTCCTGTTCCTCTTCACCACCTCCCTCTTTCTGTCCGGGTATCTCGCTTACAGAATTCTCTTTCTGTTCGTATTTCTAATATTTCTCCCTGTGTTGTTCCTTCTTTGCCCCCATGGAGAGTCCCCCTTCCGCAGTTTTGTACATCTGCGGGAACCCACATCACTAAAGCTTTTACCCCTCCTACGGTTCTAAAACGCCTTTTCCTTAAGCACTTTTCTTCTCACTTGCATTCCGTTTCTGTCTTCACTGATGGGTCTAAGTCTGCAGACGGTGTTGGCTACTCGGTTGTTTTTCCTGATCACACTTATATGTGTCGCTTACCTCCGGTGACTAGCATCTTCATAGCGGAGCTTTATGCTATTCTCTATGCTCTTCGTCTCCTGCTCTCTCGTTGTCGATCTTCATTTGTAGTTTTTGTTGACTCTCGTAGTGCCCTCATGGCTCTCGGGTCCTTTAATCCGGTTCATCCAGTGATTGTCGAGATCCAGCAGTGGCTGTTTCTTGTTCACAGTAAATTTAAGTCGGTTGAGTTTTGTTGGGTTCCCAGCCATATTGGTGTGTGCATAAATGAGCGTGCGGATGCTGCCGCCAGGGAAGCTGTCCGCCCTTGTCCCATCTCCTGTAAAGCAATTCCATATTCTGATTTTTACCCGATTATCCATTCCTCCATCCTTACTCGTTGGCAGACTTGTTGGTCGTCTGTTACTGGTAACAAACTACGTTCTTTTAAAGGTTGTGTCTCCTCGTGGCCGTCCTCCTGTTACTCTGTGGGATAACTGGGATCTATCAGTTGATTTTGTAAATCCGCCCAAGTAAGATAGTGTGCACTCTACATTATTAGAGTGCACACAAACAGTTAACACTGAAAAGCATCACTGAAAGTACTCAGAGTATGGGTAACGATGTGTATCAGTGCTATATCGACGGCTCTGTAGAAGAAGGTGGACGATGTACCGGATGTGCATGCAATATATTTGAAAAATCTTCTCTCGTACATACAGCAATGAAGCGCGTCAATGACTGGGCAAGTACAACTCAAACCGAACTTGCAGGCATATACCTTACCACTGAATTTTTAAAAGACAAAGGCAGTGGACGTATATACTGTGACTCGCAGAGTGCACTCCTGGCCTTGAACGCACATAGTAGTGACACCCAGAAAATAGTCAGTGATATTCGAATGAATGTTTTAGCTGCTAAAGAAAACAGATTTGAAATTAAATTCCTATGGATACCATCAAATGTTGGCAGCTCAAGGCATGACACTGTTGATATGCTTGCAAAGTCAGCCTGTAGAAAATCAGTGGTAGAAATTGATATGGGTGTTTCATTAGTAGTGAAAAAGAGAACACTTAAACAAATATCTAATGAAGATCTCACAGATCTAACAAATTCACAATGACCGGAAAGTTGTAGCATTAAATATTATGATAGATATCGTGAGGAGACATTCACATATGGGACTAATAGAACAAGAACCCGGCAATGTGATGTTATAGTGGCCAGAATACGCCTGGGATATAGACGTATCTGGTAGCTTTTTCAAAACCCAAATGTCGAGTACACAATGTGTCAACTTTGTGAAAGAGAAAACATGCACTCTCTTGAACATTATATTGTAGAATGTCCCATATTGACTGACTTTCGCCCTCCTGGGCTAAGGTATGCTGAACTGCGTAATTACTATATGAGTACTTGAACACTTGATGATATATTGGACTTGTACCCAATATTAACCATGTAATGTATCAATTATACAATGTATGTATGTGACGTAACTAAATAACCTGAACTTGTAAAAGCACCTTAATCACCTTCAGTGATTAAGTGCTTAATTGCACACTAGTTTCTCTGTCAGCTATCTCACCCTGTCAGAGTAAAAGAGACAAATGTATGTGAATGCATGTGAGTGTGTGTATTATGTATGTATATATGTGTATGTACGTATACGTGCGTGTGTGTGTGTGTATGTATATGTATGTGTATAAAGTATATATGGAAGCTGATCAGAATTACATTTCACCTTTGTAAATGCACATTAATGACACTATGTAAAAGACACATCAAACACTTTATGTAGGGCATACGTAAATCTGTGTATCTATGTATTTACGTATGTAGGTTAGCTTAGCATTTTAAAAGCACCGAATGACCTTCTGTGGTTGACTGTTCAATAAACCCTTGAACTACATGTTTAACACATCTCTAACCCTGTCCATACAGGACAGAAGAAAATGTATATATGCTGGTTAGCATTGTAAATGTGTGGCTACGTCTGTGGTAAAAAAAAAACGGCTCTGGCGAGGTTGCGTACTGGCCATACTCGCTTAATTCATGGTCACTTGATGGAGCGCCACCCTGCTCCTTATTGTCCTATTTGCATTGTCCCTCTTATGGTCGTGCATATCCTTGCTGAGTGACTGACTTCCGGGACGAGCGTGTGTCTTGTTTTCCGACCGTCCCCCGCGGTCTCTTGTCTCTTGATAGTATTCGCGGTGGCTCGGATACTTTTGATATCATTCGCCTTATGCGTTTCTGTTCTCGCATTGGCGTTCATGATGATATTTAGCGCCCTCTGATTATCTCGCACATTTGATGGTACTACATAACCTTCCTGGTTTGGTGCCTTCTTTCTGATAATTACTTACTTACTTCATCCTGCAGACACAAATAGGTGAGTACACAGGCTGACTCCATGCACAGTTTCAAATGTACATGTGATAGAGCCCAGTAGGCTCAGGAATCTGTACATCAGTTGACTGACAGATGAGAGGCGGGACCAAAGAGCCAGAGCTCAACCCCTACAAGCACAACTAGGTAAGTACATTATCAAGGACCATGACTGACAGGGTCATAACACAGTATCATGGGCCATGACTGACAGGGTCACAACAGACAGTATCAGGGACCATGACTGCTAGGGTCACAACACAGTATCAGGGACCATGACTGCTAGGGTCACAACACAGTATCAGGGGCCATGACTGACAGGGTCACAACACAATATCAGGAAACATGACTGACAGGGTTGCAACACAGTATCAGGAAACATGACTGACAGGGTTGCAACACAGTATCAGGGGCCATGACTGACAGGGTCGCAACACAGTATCAGGGGCCATGACTGACAGGGTCACAACACAGTATCAGGGACCAGGGCCACCTGGGGTGGCACCTCTCCCTATCCATGGGAAAGGTTCACTCGGTCGCCATCGTCTTGGTTTTAGTGTTATTAACGACAGTTAAGTGTTTGTGGCGACGATGCGTCACTGTCTCCACCACGCCACTGCTCCACGAAAGATTGCCGTCTCCTACTTTTATCAATTCTGCCACTTTTTAGTGTGTGAATATTGGTGCGATGGTGTTGATGGTCCCCTTGGGCTGTGCTGTGGTCCCCTTGGGCCCTCTCTCTCTCTGTCTTAGTTATTACCAACAAAACTGATGGTAACACATGCTGCAATTATTATTTTCTTAGCAAACTAATAATAAAAATATTATCGCTGGAAAGTACATTGTAGATAATTGGAATAACGATTAGCAGACAAACAAGACCAATAACGATAAAATAAAAAGTTATGATTACAATTATTGGAGCCAAAATAATATTATTTAATGTCGATTAAAGATTAGAAAAGCATTTAATAAGAGCTACTTTTTTAACAATGCAAAGTAATATTGGAGATTATATAAGTATATCTGAGCAACTATTAAAGTTAGGCGAGTCGTGATCGTGGAGTCTTGAATATTGCTGGAGTATGAGCCAGGGTGTACTCCCCTAGTGTGTCTAGACACACCTAGGGTGTGTCAGTGGACTCGGGTGTAAGCCTGGGATATTTGGTGCAGATGGCAATCTTCCGCACCTCATTAAAACTACTTAAGTAACCGAACCTTCCAGTGTGTCTTACAGGCTCACGTGCTACATGGTAACTTTGTTCTGAGTCGCTGAATCTAAAACAACACATCATCCAGGGTGTCAACAACCGATCCTCCTGCGAACATCCACAAAATATTATGCCGTGACATTTCCAGAAGACAGGATGGAAATGTAAATTATGCCATTGAACCCATGTTATTTATGTTGGCCAGGCTGGCTAGAGCGGGTGTCTGCTGGGTGCTCTAACTAGAGACTGGGTGGCAGTGACGGGTCTCAACAACAAATGCAACAACTGAAAGTTGGATTTACAAATTCGTTAATTGAAACATAGTCTAATGTAGTTGTTTGTAACCATGCTGTGCGCGCTACAGCCTACAGTATTGACCTACTGTTTTGTGCATGTCCCTCTGTCCCTCTGTCCTGTGTGACAGTGAATACCAGCATTATCCTCACTCTAATAAGACCTAATTCAATTGCTCAGACTAATCAAATTTTTAATAAATTTTTGTTATTAAAGATATTAATAATAAAAAGACCTTCCGTTCCATTCAAACTTATTGCACCTGTGGGAGGCTGCACCATCGGTCAGTGGGAGAAGGAAATTATCAAGGGATAGCGCCAAGCCATTACGACTATGAAGCACTTGGAAGGGGTCAGGATAAGGATTTTGGATGGGACAGGGGAAAGGATTGGTGCCCAACCAGTTGGACGGTCGGGGATTTAACGCGACCTGTATGAAGCGGAACCGTCCCTCTACCGTCCAGCCCAAGTGGTTTGACGTCAGTGGGAGAAATCAACCAAGATCTGGCATTTCCTCAGAATATAACAGAATAAGTAGTTACTATTCCCTAACTGTGATAATGAGCTAGTGCTCCCTAACTGTGATAATGAGCTAGTGCTCCCTAACTGTGATAATGAGCTAGTGCTCCCTAACTGTGATAATGAGCTAGTGCTCCCTGACTGTGATAATGAGCTAGTGCTCCCTAACTGTGATAATGAGCTAGTGCTCCCTAACTGTGATAATGAGCTAGTGCTCCCTAACTGTGATAATGAGCTAATGCTCCCTGACTGTGATAACGAGCCAGTGCTCCCTGACCGTGATAATGAGCTAATGCTCCCTGACCGTGATAATGAGCTAATGCTCCCTGACCGTGATAATGAGCCAGTGCTCCCTGACCGTGATAATGAGCCAGTGCTCCCTGACCGTGATAATGAGCTAGTGCTCCCTGATTTTGATAATGAGCCAGTGCTCCCTGACCGTGATAATGAGCTAGTGCTCCCTGATTTTGATAATGAGCTAGTGCTCCCTGACCGTGATAATGAGCTAGTGCTCCCTGACCGTGATAATGAGCTAGTGCTCCCTGATTTTGATAATGAGCCATTGGTCCCTGACCGTGATAATGAACTAGTGCTCCCTGACCGTGATAATGAGCTAGTGCTCCCTGACCGTGATAATGAACCAGTGCTCCCTTACCGTGATAATGAGCCAGTGCTTCCTGACCGTGATAATGAGCTAGTGCTCCCTGACTGTGATAATGAGCCAGTGCTCCCTGACCGTGATAATGAGCCATTGGTCCCTGACCGTGATAATGAGCTAGTGTTACCTGACCGTGATAATGAGCCATTGGTCCCTGAACGGGATAATGATCTAGTGCTCCCTGACCGTGATAATGAGCCAGTGCTCCCTGACCGTGATAATGAGCTAATGCTCCCTGACCGTGCTAATGAGCCATTGGTCCCTGACTGTGATAATGAGCTAGTGCTCCCTGACCGTGATAATGAACCAGTGCTTCCTGACCAGGATAATGGATTAGTGCTCCCTGACCGGGATAATGAGCTAGTGCTCCCTGACCAGGATAATGGGTTAGTGCTCCCTGACCGTGATAATGAGCTAGTGCTCCCTGACCAGGATAATGGGTTAGTGCTCCCTGACCGGGATAATGAGCTAGTGCTCCCTGACCGTGATAATGAGCCAGTGCTCCCTGACCGTGATAATGAGCCAGTGCTCCCTGACTGGGATAATGAGCTAGTGCTCCCTGACCAGGATAATGGGTTAGTGCTCCCTGACCGTGATAATGAGCTAGTGCTCCCTGACCGTGATAATGAGCCAGTGCTCCCTGACCGTGATAATGAGCCAGTGCTCCCTGACCGTGATAATGAGCCAGTGCTCCCTGACCGTGATAATAAGCCAGTGCTCCCTGACCGTGATAATGAGCCAGTGCTCCCTGACCGTGATAATGAGCCAGTGCTCCCTGACCGTGATAATGAGCCAGTGCTCCCTGACCGTGATAATAAGCCAGTGCTCCCTGACCGTGATAATGAGCCAGTGCTCCCTGACCGTGATAATGAGCTAGTGCTCCCTGAGCTTTACGAGGCTAAACAAAAACAAATACAAGCGTGTATTCAAAGGAATTAATAAAGTTATTGTATAACTTAAGCATAACACAAGCATAACTACAGTGTCTGCTGGATAACAATGAATTATTTTCAAAACCCTGAATGTTTACACAAGAGGCTGACAAGAATTAAACGAGCGAGGAAGTCTGAATGTGACAACAATTAAAGTTGACCTGGGACCACTAGGTCAACACAGTTCACAGCTGAGGTGCTGAAATATTCAGAGCTTGGCCGGGTCACCAGATGACAGGTGGGGCGGGGGGGGGGGGGAGGGGGGGGAGTTGTACTCACCTATTTGTACTCACCTACTTGTGTCTGCAGGATCGATCACAGTCTCTTGTATCCCGCCTTTTGAGCCATCGGTTGTTGACAGCAATGACTCCGGTCTTATTTCCTTATCATACCTAGTTATAAAATTATGAATAGAATTTGCTTTCATCACCTGCTCCTTAAGTGCATTTCATTTTTTCATTACTCTCACGCCAAAAGAAAACTTCCTAACATCTCTGTGACTCATCTGAGTGTTCACCTTCCACCCATGTGCCCTCGTTCTGTTACTAATCCATGTGACCATTTCGTCTATTTCAACTCTGTCAATCCCCCCCCTGAGTATTTTATACGTTCCTATCATACCCCCTTCTCCTTTCTTTTTTTCTAGTGTCGTAAGGCTCACTTCCTTCAGGCGCTCCTCATACCCCATCCCTCGTAACGCAGGGACAAATCTCGTTGCAAACTTCTGAATCTTTTCCAGTTTCCTTATGTGTTTCTTCAGGTGGGGACTCCATGATGGGGCGGCATATTTTAAGACTAGTCTCATGTAGGCAGTGTAAAGCTCCCTAAATTCCTCTTTACTTAGTTTCTGAATGATGTTCTAACTTTTGTCAATGTAGAGTACGCTGCTGTCGATATCCTATTTATATGTGCCTCAGGAGTTAAATTAGGTGATACGTCCACGCCCAGGTTTCTTTCTCGCGTCGTCACAGGTAGGCAGTTCCCCTTCATTGTGTACTGTCCCTTTGATTTCCTATCACCTAGTCCCATTTCCATAACTTTACATTTGCTCGTGTTGAACTCCAGTAGTCATTTCTTTGACCATCTCTGCAACCTGTTCAAATCGTCTTGAGGATCCTACAATCCTCATCTGTCACAATTCTTCTCATCAACTTTGCATCATCCGCAAATAATGACATGTAGGATTCTACTCCTGTAAACATGTCGAAAACGTATATTAGAAATAGAATTGGTCCCAGCACCGATCCTTGATGTACTCCACTCGTTACTGTTCGCCAGACCGACTTTTCGCTCTTTACCATAACTATCTGGCTCCTTCCTGTTAGGTAGTTCCTTACCCATGCTAGGGCCTTTCCGCTCACTCATGCTTGCCTCTCAAGTTTGAATGGCAGTCTCATGTGCGGTACTGTATTAAAGTCTTTTTGCAATCCAAAAATATGCAGTCTGCCCAACCTTCTCTGTCCTGCCTTATCCTCGTTGTTTTATCATAGAATTCCAAAAGATTTGTTAGGCATGATTTCCCTTTCCAGAACCCATGTTGATGTTGGTTTACAAATCTAATGTTCTCTAGGTGTGCAACCAGTCTTATCTTAATTACTCTTTCAAGTATTTTACAGGGGATGCTTGTCAGTGATACAAGTTTATAGTTAAGTACCTCCTCCCTATCACCTTTCATGAAAATCGGTAAAACATTTGCCCTCTTCCAACAATTGGGCAATTCTCCCGACATAAGTGACTCATTAAAGATCATTGCCAGAGGCACGCTGAGGGCCTGCGCTGTCTCTTTTAGTATCCACGGTGATACTGTCTGGTCCAACTGCTTTAATTGCATCCAGTGTTGTCAACTGTTTCATTACCTCCTCTGCTGTCACCTCTACATCTGATAGTCTTTCATCTAGGGTAATCTCTTCTAACAATTGGAGCTGCTCAGGCTCGGTTGTGAAAAATTCATGGAAACTTGCATTCAGTGCCTCGCAGATTTCTTTGTCACTTTCTGAATATGCCCCCTCTGTTTTCCTTAGTCTTGTCACTTAGTTGTCCACCGACATTTTTCTTCTTATATGGTTGTGTAGAAATTTAGGTTGCTTTTTCACTTTGATAGTGATATCGTTCTCATAATTTCTTTCCGATGCTCTTCTTATGTTAATGTAATCGTTCTGAGCTTTATTTCATCTGATCCTGTTGTCCTCTGTCCCTTGTCTTCTGTACTTCCTAGTCTCCCTCCTGCTTCTCAGTTTTGCTTCCTGACACTGTCTATTAAACCATGGGTTATAATATTTCCTCTTAATTTTTTCCTTTACTGTTGGTATAAATCTCTCTTCGGCTTCCTGGCATTTCCGTGTGACTAGGTCCATCATATCTTGGACTGTTTTTCCTCTAATTTCTTCCTCCCACTGCAATTCTCCCAGATAGTCCCTTATTCTCCTGCAGTCCCCATGCCTGTAGTCGACTCTCCTTACTCAGACCTCTTGTCCCATGGTCACAAGTTTGAGTTCCATCATTCAAAGACTAGGACACAATGGTCACTGGCCTCTAGAGGTATTTCATGTTCCAAATTCTCGATGTCTTCTATGTTCTGGGTGAAAATAAGGTCTAATTGGCTGGGTGTATCCCCTCCTCTTGCCCTTGTGTCTTCCTTCACATGTTGTGTTATGAAATTCCTGTCTATAACATCTTTTAACTTTGCTCCCCACGTTTCTTCCCCGCCATTGGGATTCCTTGATTTCCAAATTACCTCTCCATGATTTAGGTCCCACATGACCAGCAGTTTCGCTCTCATTCTGTGGGCTAATGTTGCTGCCTTCTGCAGTTCATCAATACATGCCTTGTTATTGTCATCATACTACTGCCAGGGCCTTTTACTGTTTGGTGGGGGATTGTAGATTACCAAGATCATAATATTCCTCCCATCTGCGGTCAGAGTTCCATGTATGGAGCTTGTGCTCTCATTTGTACCCAGATTTTCCAGGTTTACAAACTTCCATTTCCGCTTTATTAGGAGTGCCACTCCCCAGAGTTGTGGGGCTGATCATGCACTCACCTAGAGCTTGTAGTGTCGAGCTTGGCTTCTAGCCCAGTCTACTGAATGTTCTTATATTAATGCAATGACTCATTTATTACGCTTTTGTCCTATATACATTGCAAATTTGGAATCGAATTAGCTTCAACGACTTGGGGCCAAAATCTTACTGACGCGATCATAGAAGTCATATGGACTAATACACTGCCTCATAAGTAAGACAGAAACAAGAAACAAGTAACAGCTTACTGGCCCTGCAAGAGGCTTAGCCCACAACTGAAGTCATGTCGATGGTGTATGAGTTGTGTGTTCCGAGTGACTGAGCCACAACAGCTCCTGAGTTTGTTGATGCAGAATGCTGAGGGTGTGGAAATATACACAATAGTGTGCAAGTGTGCAAATATCAACAATAGTGTGCAAGTGTGCAAATATCAGCAATAGTGAGCAAGTGTGCAAATATACACATTAGTGTGCAAGTGTGAAAATATACACAACGTTATGGTATTGTAAGTATAAATTAGTTCTACTGCTAATTATTTCATCATTCAAATTTTGTGATATGTATTGTAACTATAATTATATGACCTTTCTAATTCTTAGGTAAATGTCACTCACTTTATGCCTAAAATGTAATTATTAATAAAGATTGCTATCTACCAGTTTAGTCCAGCCAGTAGTGAAATGATTAGCCTAGGTTGTTACAATTAAGTTTGTAATTCTGATAAAGACAATGCTAACTTGCTCTGTTGTTCCTGTGGCTCACTTATATTATTATTGGACTGTACTTTTTATGAGCAATTTCCCAATTAAAAATATACAATCATTTATGAATAGCGTTTTGGATTTGATGTGATTTGACTTGACTGTCAGCATTAAGGCACATTCCTAATTTTTGTCCCTTAGTGAAGATTGCAGTGTGAAGGTCACTTTCATCAACCTGTCGCGTTGAGGTCAATGTCAGTTAGTGCTTTATGTTCAATAATATCTTGTTCATTGTCGCAAAAAGTTCACAACTGTGACACAGTAGCCACCTGAAGATCATCACTGTGAGACAGTTGCCCCCTGAAGATCACAACTGTGAAACAGTAGCCACTTGAAGATCACCACTGGTACACAATAGCCACCTGAAGACAACCTCTGTGACACAGTAGCCACATGAAGATCACAACTGTGGCACAGTAGCCAACTGAAGATCACAACTGTGACACAGTAGCCAACTGAAGATCACCACTGTGTAGCCACCTGAAGATCACCACTGTGACACAGTAGCCACCTGAAGATCACCACTGTGACACGGTAGCTATCTGAAGATCACCACTGTGACACGGTAGCCACTTAAAGATCACCATTGTGACACAGTAGCCACCTGAAGATCATCACTGTGACACAGTAGCCACCTGAAGACGACCACTGTGACACAGTAGCCACCTGAAGATAACCACTGTGACACGGTAGCCACATGAAGATCACAACTGTGACACAGTAGCCACCTGATGATCACAACTGTGACACAGTAGCCAAATGAAAATTACAACTGTGACAAAGTAGCCCCTGAAGATCACAACTGTGACACAGTATCCCCCTGAAGATCACCACTGTGACACAGTAGCCACCTGAAGATCACCACTGTGACACAGTAGCCACCTGAAGATCACCACTGTGACACAGTAGCTATCTGAACATCACCACTGTGACACGGTAGCTACCTGAAGATCATCACTGTGATACAGTAGCCACCTGAAGATCATCACTGTTACACAGTAGCCACCTGAAGATCACCACTGTGACACAGTAGCCACCTGAAGATAACCACTGTGACACGGAAGCCACATGAAGATCACAACTGTGACACAGTAGCTGCTTGAAGATCACAACTGTGACACAGTAGCCAACTGAAGATCACAACTGTGACACAGTAGCCCCCCTGAGTATCACAAATGTGACTACTACAGTAGCCCCCTGAAGATCACCACTGCAACACAGTAGCCACCTGAAGATCACCACTGTGACACAGTAGCCACCTGAAGATCACCACTGTGACACAGTAGCTATCTGAAGATCACCACTGTGACATGGTAGCCACCTGAAGATCACCACTGTGACACAGTAGCCACCTGAAGATCATCACTGTGACACAGTAGCCACCTGAAGACCACCACTGTGACACAGTAGCCCCCTGAAGATCACCACTGCAACACAGTAGCCACCTGAAGATCACCACTGTGACACAGTAGCCACCTGAAGATCACCACTGTGACACAGTAGCTATCTGAAGATCACCACTGTGACATGGTAGCCACCTGAAGATCACCACTGTGACACAGTAGCCACCTGAAGATCATCACTGTGACACAGTAGCCACCTGAAGACCACCACTGTGACACAGTAGCCACCTGAAGATAACCACTGTGACACGGTAGCCAACTGAAGATCACAACTGTGACACAGTAGCCAACTGAAGATCACAACTGTGACTACTACAGTAGCCCCCTGAAGATCACAACTGTGACTACTACAGTAGCCCCCTGAAGATCACCACTGCAACACAGTAGCCACCTGAAGATCGCCACTGTGACACAGTAGCCACCTGAAGATCACCACTGTGACACAGTAGCTATCTGAAGATCACCACTGTGACATGGTAGCCACCTGAAGATCACCACTGTGACACAGTAGCCACCTGCAGATCATCACTGTGACACAGTAGCCACCTAAAGACCACCACTGTGACACAGTAGCCACCTGAAGATAACCACTGTGACACGGTAGCCACATGAAGATCACTACTGTGACACGGTAGCCACCTAAAGATCACCACTGTGACCCAGTAGTCACCTGAAGATCACCTCTGTGACACAGTAGCTATGTGAAGATCACCACTGTGACACAGTAGCCACCTGAATGTCTCCACTGTGACACGGTAGCCACCTGAAGATCACCACTGTGACACAGTAGACACCTGAAGATCACCTCTGTGACACAGTAGCCCCCTGAAGATCACCACTGTGACACAGTAGTCACCAGACGTTCACCACTGTGACACAGTAGACACCTGAAGATCACCACTGTGACACAGTAGCCTCCTCAAGATCACCACTGGTACACAGTAGCCACCTGAAGATAACCACTGTGACACAGTAGCTACCTGAAGATCACAACTGTGACACGGTAGCTATCTGAAGATCACCACTGTGATACGGTAGCTATCTGAAGATCACCACTGTGACAGGGTAGCCACCTAAAGATCACCACTGTGACATGGTAGCCACCTGAAGATAACCACTGTGACACAGTAGCTATCTGCAGATCACAACTGTGACACGGTAGCCACCTGAAGATCACCACTGTGACATGGTAGCCACCTGAAGATCACCACTGTGACACAGTAGCTACCTGAAGATCATCACTGTGACATGGTAGCCACCTGAAGATAACCACTGTGACACAGTAGCTACCTGAAGATCACAACTGTGAAACAGTAGCCACCTGAAGATCACAACTGTGACACAGTAGCCACCTGAAGATAACCACTGTGACACAGTAGCCACCTGAAGATCACAACTGTGACACGGTAGCCACCTGAAGATCACAACTGTGAAACAGTAGCCACCTAAAGATCATAACTGTGACACAGTAGCCGCCTGAAGATCACCACTGTGACACAGTAGCCGCCTGAAGATCACCACTGTGACACAGTAGCCGCCTGAAGATCACCACTGTGACACAGTAGCCACCTGAAGATCACAACTGTGAAACAGTAGCCACCTGAAGATCATAACTGTGACACAGTAGCCGCCTGAAGATCACCACTGTGACACAGCAGCCGCCTGAAGATCACCACTGTGACACGGTAGCCGCCTGAAGATCACCACTGTGACACAGTAGCCACCTGAAGATCACAACTGTGAAACAGTAGCCGCCTGAAGATCACAACTGTGACACAGTAGCCGCCTGAAGATCACCACTGTGAAGCCTGAAGAATGTAAACAACTCGTTCTTGGGAATTAACAACACACTGGGAAGGCAGCTGCTGGTAACGGTGTCCACTAGGAAGGCAGCTGCTGGTAACGGTGTCCACTGGGAAGGCAGCTGCTGGTAACGGTGTCCACTGGGAAGGCAGCTGCTGGTAACGGTGACCAATGGTAAGGCAGCTGCTGGTAACGGTGTCCACTGGTAAGGCAGCTGCTGGTAACGGTGTCCACTGGTAAGGCAGCTGCTGGTAACGGTGCCCACCAGGAAGGCAGCTGCTGGTAACGGTGCCCACCAGGAAGGCAGCTGCTGGTAACGGTGCCCACCAGGAAGGCAGCTGCTGGTAACGGTGCTCACCAGGAAGGCAGCTGCTGGTAACGGTGCCCACCAGGAAGGCAGCTTCTGGTAACGGTGTCCACTGGGAAGGCAGCTGTTGGTAACGGTGACCAATGGTAAGGCAGCTGCTGGTAACAGTGTCCACTGGTAAGGCAGCTGCTGGTAACGGTGCCAACTGGGAAGGCAGCTGCTGGTAACGGTGACCACTGGTAAGGCAGCTGTTGGTAACGGTGCCCAGTGGTAAGGCAGCTGCTGGTAACGGTGCCCAGTGGTAAGGCAGCTGCTGGTAACGGTGCCCAGTGGTAAGGCAGCTGCTGGTAACGGTGCCCAGTGGTAAGGCAGCTGCTGGTAACGGTGCCCACTGTTCTGGTCGAAGTTATTATTGAACGGCTGGAATGGTATAAGTTTTAAAAAGCATTTACAATTCGAGACAATATATACACAATTAAAGAAAGTCACACAGTTGTGTTAAGAGAGAAGGAGACTTTTCATAGCGAGGGTGACATTTCATAGAGAGGGAGACTAACATAGCGAGGGAGACTGTAACATAGAGAGGAAAACTGTAACATAGAGAGAGAGACTGAAACATAGAGAGGGAGACTGTAACATAGAGAGAGAGACTGAAACATAACTAGAGAGACTCTAACATAGAGAGGGAGACTGTAACATAGAGAGGAAAACTGTAACATAGAGAGAGAGACTGTAACATAGAGAGGGAGACTGTAACATAGAGAGGGAGACTGTAACATAGAGAGGGAGACTGTAACACAGAGAGAGAGACTGTAACATAGAGAGGGAGACTGTAACATAGAGAGGGAGACTGTAACACAGAGAGAGAGACTGTAACATAGAGAAGGAGACTGAAACATAGCGAGGAAGACTGTAACACAGAGAGAGAGACTGTAGCATAGAGAGGGAGACTGTAACATAGAGAGGGAGACTGTAACATAGAGAGGGAGACTGTAACATAGAGAGGGAGACACTGTAACATAGAGAGGGAGACTGTAACATAGAGAGGAAAACTGTAACATAGAGAGAGAGACTGTAACATAGAGAGGGAGACTGTAACATAGAAAGGGAGACTGTAACATAGAGAGGGATACAGTAACATTTAGAATGAGACTGTAACATAGAAAGGGAGGCAAACATTGAGAGACAGACTGTTACATAGAGAGGGAGACTGTAACATAGAGAGGGAGATGTGGGAACCGACCTGTGAGATTTATATTTATTTAATTTATATGAATTTATTTTTACGTTAATTTATATACTTCGATAGCAATTTGTATAATGATAAGTGGACTGTATTTCTGCAATAATCTCATAATCTCACAAATCGATCCTCTACACATTAGGGGGGTTTATATTAAATGAATTTATATATATGCAGCCAATCAAACTACAGTATTAGACTACATACATTGAAGAGGTTCCTTATCTTATAGTACAGCAGGTTAGTCCACCAAGTATAACTAGGGTGTAGACACCACATTTTCCTCTTTCAGGTAGCTTCCATCACCCTGGTAACTGGTACACAAAGCATGCTTCCTCGTCTTGACCTGTCAAAAGGGCGCTAGCTATGAAGCCAGAATCCTAATATATGACAGCTATATCAGAGAAAACACTGTACAAGGAACCATAAAGACCTAGGTTTAATTACCTTTAGTATGAGGCAATCTCGTGATCTAACCAGACCACCCTATTTAATGACATCAATGGCCATAAATGATAGATAAATGGGTTTCGGCAGAACACTTAACTTGTATTTGTTGACAGCGTGTTGATGATGGTACACCTTTGGTTTCCATAACACTTCGTCCAAGTAAATTTAACAGGAGCCGTATTTGCTCCCGTGAGCCTCTGTGGTCAAAGTACAATAGCTGACACTCCATACTACTGACGCTACTGGCCGACATTGTCCAGATATGATAGGAGCCGAATTTGCTCCACGCGTCTCGGAGGTGACAACAACAATGGCTGACCACCCCTCCTCACTGACTCTACTGGCCTACATTGTCCAGATGACAGTAAGTGATAGAAGGGTCACATTTACTCTATTTTAATTCTCTTCAATGTATGTAGCACAAATTCTTGCTTCCTCGTCTTGACCTGTCAAAAGGGCGCTAGCTGTAAAGCCAGAATCCTATATATGACAGGTATATCAGAGAAAATACTGTACATGGAACAATGAAGACCTGGCTTAATTACCTTTAGTTTGAGGCTACCACGTGCTCTAACCGGGACACCCTATATAATGACATTAATGGCCATAAATAAAAGATACATGGGTTTCGGAAGAACACTTAACTTGATTTGTTGACAGCGTGTTGATAATGGTACACCTTTGGTTTCCATAATACTACGTCCAAGTAAAATTAACAGGAGCCGAATTTGCTCCCGTGAGCCTCTGGTCTAGTATCAACAATGGCTGCCCCTCCATCCTCACTGACGCCTGGCTTACATTGTCCAGATGAGAGAAAGTGATAGAAGGGTCACATTTACTCTACTTTAATATTGATAATTAAGTTAATTTATATGAGATGGTTTTATGATGGTAAAGTCCAAAGACTAATGTATTTAAGAATAATTCCCACCATAATAGATGGTGAATTATAATAGTATGTGGTGATGATATCCCGTTTTCTATGGACGGTAATTCCACTACAAGTTACGTTTTCTATGGTTAACTTGTTCATACAATACAGCTATTATCTGTATGATTATTAAATGGTGTCGGATTTTCCGACATAATTCCCCAGGGGCTGCTCACGGGTCGAAGTCCTATATAGAACAGACGAACACCGATACTCCTCCTTCGAATTATTTGATTAATTTGATGTTAGTAGTTAGTAATCACACATTTGTGCGTCTGTTCGTACAGGACGGATGTCCCGTACTAGAGTTGCAGGGGTTAGAAGTCTAATGCGATTTCATTTCCCTGTCAACTCTTGAAAGGCTAATATTCAAGCCTAATTACATATTATTTAACCCAGAAGACTGGATGTGATCAAGTACTACAGTCAAGTATGATTCAGGGACTGCAGTGAGATCAGTGACATTAGATATAACTTGAAGTTTGTTCAGGTAACTGGTCACTGATATATAAACACTGAGGCCCATGGAATACATCTTGATTAAATAATAAATGTATCAAATCAGTCATCAGATTTATTGGGGTTTAATTTAGTTAATTGATTCAGAAGATTGAATAGCTCATCATTAAAGTAAAGTATGGTTCTGAGACTGCAGTGGGTTCAGTGACATTGGTCGCAGTGACTTGTAGCTGATTTAGGCTACTGTTCACTGATTTGCCACTGAGGCCTCATGAACTCATCTTCAGCTTTAAATGATGATACTAACATCAACCGCTGTTGGTATAGTCAGCTGTAATCTCCTTAGTATAATGCTACTGGAGAAATATAATCAACTGACAAATTTAGATTTCTACTGGTATTGTTTATCTGCAGGCATAGGTCTCCTCAGGCTTGATACTGGGCCTGAGAGTAATTTACCTCCTGCAGAGTTTAACATGGTTATACCCTGATATTTAGTAGGGCTACCGATGAATCGATGGCAATAGTCTGTCCCAACAAGGAGACCGAAGTCGGTGAGGTGATCAGACTTAATATTATCTGCCAATTTTATTCCTCTATTTCTCAGGAATTTGGCTGTTGCTCTCAGACCTTGAACTTGTAGGTCTACTGGTATTTTGTCCACCACAATGGCTTGTACTCGACAGACGTACCTGCCTAAACGTACTGATGGTTGTACCACCTGGTAGACTTGAGGTCCTGCATCTGTTACAAACCCTGAGATATTGAATGACATCTGGGCTACAGGCCTTAATTGTAGTTCATCTGCCAGCTTTTTAGTGACATATGTTCTCTGGGATCCTTGGTCAAACAACCCACGGGTATGGACCTTGGCCCTCTTATTCAGGATGGTAATTTGGGCAGTAGGCAAAGTCGTATTACCTTTAGACTTTGCTGATTGGACACTCTTTGTTTGTTGCACCTTGCAGTACTGTACTGTGGTGGGAATGCTATCTTCCACCTTGGGTCTTGAATACGTTAATTTCGTATATTTGCACAGTGCTGCATGGTGCCTACCTCTTCTACACCTGTTGCAGGTGTTGAATTGGGTATCACAATAGTCTATGTTGTGTGACTTGAGACACCTTGAACATCTCCCTAATTCCTGGAGTCGCTCAATACGAGTGTCTCTGGTTGGATAATTAGCACAACAGTATGTTGAATGTTTCTTTTTGCAGAACATACATGTCCCCCAGCCTACTGCACGTTTGGAAGTTACCGGTTTGGGTGAACTAGTAACAGTAGGCTTGGAGGATTCTGCTGCATTGTCAGATTTTCTGCAACTTGATGTTTGAGTAATTGACTGATGTTTATTTGGGGAAGTTGTTTTACCCTTTGATTGACTCTTATTTTCTATTTCTGAAGGCTTGCATGAGGCTTTAACTTCCTCATTTGCTCGTCGTTTGTTTATGATGGAATGTAAACCTTCAGTGATGTCCTGTACTGTCAGGATGGTGTTATGTTGATGTGCATATAATTCATCTAGTATATCGCTGGACAATTTTCGTTGAAGGACTACTTTGGTCATCCATTCACCTTAAGACTGAATGTTCTTAGTAGTGACTCAAACTCCATGCTGAAGGATTGTAATGAGTCAGCAGTCTGATCAGGTTGAGGTAAATCCAGCAATTGTAGTACTAGATGTATGACAGTTTTCTCACTGCTAGCATTATCCCTAGGAAGCTGGACTGGGAAATTAGTGCTGTCGCTATTTTCATTTACATTTTCTACTACTAGTTCAGCTTCACCTCTAGTTTGGAGGCATGTTAACTTAGTGGCCTCAGGTATTGGGTTTTCAGAATCCACAGAGACTGTGGATAAATTGTCTGAGAACTGCTTAATTTCTGGTGGTATAATATTAGGTGAAGCTGTAGTGGGTGAAGCTTTACTGGGTGAAGCTTTATCCTTGTTGATTAAAGGATCTAATCTGGCTTTACATTTATTCTCAAAAAGATCCAGATCATCCATAACATTATCTACTTTATTTGATGTACTTGCTATTTGTTCTGATTCAATTATCCTGTGTAAATGTTCCAACCTGGCTTGAGTTTCTTCTTCATATTGTGCTAGGTCAGACAGGAATGGTTCCACATCTTCAACTACTACGTCATCGTGGACCTGATTTTGGTAAGATTTCCTATTTGCTTTCAATATATGCAATTGGGTTTGAATCTGTATCAGTGGTATTTTCAACCGACGATAATTAATTACAGGTTCATATAACAGCTGTTCATATTGGTCGAGATCTCTTGTCAGTTGACGTTTGCTTGCTACTAAAGCACGCTTTGCTTTCTGTGGATTAGTCATGGTGACTTGTTAATTGGGCACCACTGGCTCATAAATTGTGAGCAAGTACTGATGGTAGCCTAGGATAAAATTCTGCAGCCACTAAGCTGTAATCCTACCTCTGCTAGAGGTTAGCACTTAAAATTAATACACATTATATATATACAATCATACACACTAATGATTTGAGTGATAAACCAGTGTCACTGGAAGTACCTTTAGGTTAGCTCTTCTATATCACCCTAGGATGGTAGAGACACTAATGAATCACTCAAAGGTGTAATGATCATAAGTAAATTATTATATATACAACTCAACTCGAGTTGATAAAAATTACACCCAAAATAGGGTCTGGACCATTCATTAATGGTGTTAGGTTGTTGAATACAGTACAACTGACTATGGTAATAATGGGACTAGGATGAGCAATAATAATTCAACTAGTCAATGTTAATATCCTACCCTGTTGTGGGTTGGCAATTAGTAAATATTATACTGTGATCACTAGTGCAATTTATATTAAATAATTCTCTATTTTGGAGAAATAATATACACAATTATTGATAATAGCCTCTTAATTAGCCTCTATGAAACTTCTAATATTATCAAGAAGTATTAAATATTATTAGTGACCTCGCGAAATAAACTTCACAAAATTCGTAGATAATCTCTCGCGAAATTTAACACCACGAAATCCGTGAACAATCTCGTGACACAGTCACTAATTTGGCTGGCTTCTATATTAGCGCTGTCATTTCACAGAATAACACGCCACCAAATCTGTGGGTGTACATGAAACCGCTGACTAAGGCTTAACTGGGCTGAGGGAGGCTCTTGAGCTCCCTCGAGGCTACGCTGCCGTCTTTGACTGCTGGCTTTTGTTTAAATCACACTGCACTAGTATATTTAATGAATCCACTGGTTAACTGGTTCATCCGGTACTAAGATTACCAAATGTGGGTTCAAAGGACCAAATAATCCGGTTCCGAAGGTCCAAATAATGTGGGAACCGACCTGTGAGATTTATATTTATTTAATTTATATGAATTTATATTTACGTTAATTTATATACTTCGATAGCAATTTGTATAATGATAAGTGGACTGTATTTCTGCAATAATCTCATAATCTCACAAATCGATCCTCTACACATTAGGGGGGGGTTTATATTAAATGAATTTATATATATGCAGCCAATCAAACTACAGTATTAGACTACATACATTGAAGAGGTTCCTTATCTTATAGTACAGCAGGTTAGTCCACCAGGTATAACTAGGGTGTAGACACCGCATTTTCCTCTTTCAGGTAGCTTCCATCATCCAGTAACTGGTGCACAAATTCTTGCTTCCTCGTCTTGACCTGTCAAAAGGGCGCTAGCTGTAAAGCCAGAATCCTATATATGACAGGTATATCAGAGAAAATACTGTACATGGAACAATGAAGACCTGGCTTCATTACCTTTAGTTTGAGGCTACCACGTGCTCTAACCGGACCACCCTATATAATAACATTAATGGCCATAAATGAAAGATACATGGGTTTCGGAAGAACACTTAACTTGATTTGTTGACAGCGTGTTGATAATGGTACACCTTTGGTTTCCATAACACTACGTCCAAGTAAAATTAACAGGAGCCGAATTTGCTCCCGTGACCCTCTGGTCTAGTATCAACAATGGCTGCCCCTCCTTCCTCACTGACGCCTGGCTTACATTGTCCAGATGACAGAAAGTGATAGAAGGGTCACATTTACTCTACTTTAATATTGATAATAAGTTAATTTATATGAGATGGTTTTATGATGGTAAAGTCCAAAGACTAATGTATTTAAGAATAATTCCCACCATAATAGATGGTGAATTATAATAGTATGTGGTGATGATATCCCGTTTTCTATAGACGATAATTCCACTACAAGTTACGTTTTCTATGGTTAACTTGTTCATACAATACAGCTATTATCTGTATGATTATTAAATGGTGTCGGATTTTCCGACAGGAGACTGTAACATAGAGGGAGAGACTCTAACACAGAGAGGGAGACAGTAACATAGAGAGGGAGACTGTAACATAGAGAGGGAGACTGTAACATAGAGAGGGAGACTGTAACACAGAGAGACTGTAACATAGAGAGGGAGACTGAAACATAGCAAGGAAGACTGTAACACAGAGAGAGAGACTGTAACATAGAGAGGGAGACTGTAACATAGAGAGGGAGACTGTAACATAGAGAGGGAGACTGTAACATAGAGAGAGAGACTGTAACATAGAGAGGGAGACTGTATCATAGAGAGGGAGACTGTAACATAGTGATAGAGACTGTAACATAGAGAGGGAGACTGTAACATAGAGAGACTGTAACATAGAGAGAGAGACTGTAACATATAGAGGGAGACTGTAACATAGAGAGAGAGACTGTAACATAGAGAGAGACTGTAACATAGAGAGGGAGACTGTAACATAGAGAGAGACTGTAACATAGAGGGAGACTGTAACATAGAGAGGGAGACTGTAACATAGTGATAGAGACTGTAACATAGAGAGGGAGACTGTAACATAGAGAGGGAGACTGCAACATAGAGAGGGAGACTGTAACATAGAGAGAGAGACTGTAACATAGAGATAGAGACTGTAACATAGAGAGGGAGACTGTAACATAGAGAGGGAGACTGTAACATAGTGATAGAGACTGTAACATAGAGAGGGAGACTGAAACATAGAGAATGAGACTGTAACATAGAAAGGGAGGCAAACATTGAGACATAGACTGTAACATTGAGAGACAGACTGTAACATAGAGAGGGAGACTGAAACATAGAGAGAGAGACTGTAATATAGAGAGGGAGACTGTAACACAGAGAGAGAGACTGTAACATAGAGAGGGAGACTGTAACATAGAGAGGGAGACTGTAACATAGAGAGGGAGACTGTAACACAGAGAGAGAGAGACTGTAACATAGAGAGGGAGACTGAAACATAGAGAGAGAGACTGTAACATAGAGAGGGAGACTGTAACATAGAGAGAGAGACTGTAACATAGAGAGGGAGACTGTAACACACAGAGAGAGACTGTAACATAGAGAGGGAGACTGTAACATAGAGAGGGAGACTGTAACATAGAGAGGGAGACTGTAACACAGAGAGAGAGACTGTAACATAGAGAGGGAGACTGAAACATAGAGAGACTGTAACATAGAGAGGGAGACTGTAACATAGAGAGAGAGACTGTAACATAGAGAGGGAGACTGTAACACAGAGAGGGAGACTGTAACATAGAGTGGGAGACTGTAACATAGAGAGAGAGACTGTAACATAGAGAGGGAGACTGTAACACAGAGAGAGAGACTGTAACATAGAGAGGGAGACTGAAACATAGAGAGAGAGACTGTAACATAGAGAGGGAGACTGTAACATAGAGAGGGAGACTGTAACATAGAGAGGGAGACTGTAACACAGAGAGAGAGACTGTAACACAGAGAGGGGGACTGAAATATAGAGAGAGAGACTGTAACATAGAGAGGGAGACTGTAACATAGAGAGAGAGACTGTAACATAGAGAGGGAGACTGAAACATAGAGAGAGAGACTGTAACATAGAGAGGGAGACTGTAACATAGAGAGGGAGACTGTAACATAGAGAGGGAGACTGTAACACAGAGAGAGAGACTGTAACATAGAGAGGGAGACTGAAACATAGAGAGAGAGACTGTAACATAGAGAGGGAGACTGTAACATAGAGAGAGAGACTGTAACATAGAGAGGGAGACTGCAACACAGAGAGAGAGACTGTAACATAGAGAGGGAGACTGTAACATAGAGAGGGAGACTGTAACATAGAGAGGGAGACTGTAACATAGAGAGGGAGACTGTAACATAGAGAGAGAGAGACTGTAACATAGAGAAGGAGACTGTAACATAGAGAGAGAGACTGTAACATAGAGAGGGAGACTGTATCATAGAGAGGGAGACTGTAACATAGTGATAGAGACTGTAACATAGAGAGGGAGACTGTAACATAGAGAGGGAGACTGTAACATAGAGGGAGAGACTGTAACATTGAGAGAGAGACTGTAACATAGAGAGGGAAACTGTAACATAGAGGGAGAGACTGTAACATAGAGAGGGAGACTGTAACATAGAGAAGGAGACTGTAACACAGAGGGAGAGACTGTAACATAGAGAGGGAGACTGTAACATTGAGAGGGAGACTGTAACATAGAGAGGGAGACTGTAACATAGTGATAGAGACTGTAACATAGAGAGGCAGACTGAAACATAGCGAGGAAGGCTGTAACACAGAGAGAGAGACTGTAACATAGAGAGAGAGACTGTAACATAGAGAGGGAGACTGTAACATAGAGAGGGAGACTGAAATGGAAACATTGATTTTCTTTCACTAATTCTTAAATGTTGACCTGTTCACCAGAGGGAAAATTCGACTAATAATGATTTCACATGTCTTCCTTACTCTCATCCTTCACCCCCCTTTCCCTCTCTCTCCTTCCATCACTCACTCTTCTCCCTGTGTACCTTCGTCCCTCCATCCCTCAGCCACTGGCGTGGTGACTGGCGTGGTGACTGATGATCAACCAGGATCCATAAGTCATGGTCCCAAAGTTAAATTAGGCGGTAATTATGAGCCGAAGATTAAGTTTTGTCATGTGTGAATGATGGTGATGGATGGTTGGTCCACCAGCTGGTGACGGATGGTTGGGCCACCAGCTGGTGATGGATGGTAGGTCCCCCAGCTGGTGATGGATGGTAGGTCCCCCAGCTGGTGATGGACGGTTGGTCCACCAGCTGGTGATGGATGGTAGGTCCCCCAGCTGGTGATGGATGGTAGGTCCCCCAGCTGGTGATGGATAGTTGGTCCCCCAGCTGGTGATGGATGGTTGATCCACCAGCTGGTGATGGATAGTTGGTCCACCAGCTGGTCATGGATAGTTGGTCCACCAGCTGGTGATGGATGGTTGGTCCACCAGCTGGTGATGGATGGTTGATCCACCAGCTGGTGATGGACGTTTGGTCCACCAGCTGGTCATGGATGGTAGGGCCAGCAGCTGGTGATGGATGGTTGGTCCACCAACTGGTGATGGATGGTTGGTCCACCAACTGGTGATGGATGGTTGGTTCACCAGCTGGTGATGGATGGTTGGTCCACCAACTGGTGATGGATGGTTGAGCCAGCAGCTGGTGATGGATGGTTGAGCCACCAGCTGGTGATGGATGGTTGGGCCAGCAGCTGGTGATGGATGGTTGGGCCAGCAGCTGGTGATGGATGGTTGGGCCCCCCCTGGTGATGGATGGTTGATCCACCAGCTGGTGATGAATAGTTGGTCCACCAGCTGGTGATGGACGGTTGGTCCACCAGCTGGTGATGGATGGTTGGTCCACCAGCTGGTGATGGATGGTTGGTCCACCAGCTGGTGATGGATGGTTGGTCCACCAGCTGGTGATGGATGGTTGATCCACCAGCTGGTGATGGACGGTTGGTCCAGCAGCTGGTGATGGATAGTTGGTCCCCCAGCTGGTGATGGATGGTTGATCCACCAGCTGGTGATGGATAGTTGGTCCACCAGCTGGTCATGGATGGTTGGTCCACCAGCTGGTGATGGACGGTTGGTCCACCAGCTGGTCATGGATGGTAGGGCCAGCAGCTGGTGATGGATGGTTGGTCCACCAACTGGTGATGGATGGTTGGTATACCAACTGGTGATGGATGGTTGGTTCACCAGCTGGTGATGGATGGTTGGTCCACCAACTGGTGATGGATGGTTGGTCCACCAACTGGTGATGGATGGTTGGTCCACCAGCTGGTGATGGATGGTTGGCCCAGCAGCTGGTGATGGATGGTTCGGCCAGCAGCTGGTGGTGGATGGTTGGTCCACCAACTGAAGATGGATAGTTTGGTCGGCAGCTGGTGATGGATGGTTCGGCCACCAGAGGATGATGGATGGTTCGGCCACCAGAGGATGATGGATGGTTGGGCCACCAGCTGGTGATGGATGGTTCTGCCAGCAGCTGGTGATGGATGGTTGGGCACCAACTGGTGATGGATGGTTGGTTCACCAGCTGGTGATGGATGCTTCGGCCAGCAGCTGGTGTTGGATGGTTGGTCCACCAACTGGTCATGGATGGCTGGTACACCAACTGGTGATGGATTGTTGAACCACCAGCTCGTGATGGATGGTTGGTCCACCAACTGGTTATGAATGTTTGGACCACTAGCTGGTAATGGATGGTTGGTCCACCAAATGGTGATAGATGGTTGGTCCACCAGCTGGTGAAGGATGGTTGGACCAGCAGCTGGTGATGGATGGTTGGACCACCAGCTGGTGACGGATGGTTGGGTCAGCAGCTGGTTATAGATGGTTGGGCTAACAGCTGATGATGGATGGTTGGACCACCAACTGGTGGTGGATGGTTGGGCCACCAACTGGTGATGGATGGTTGGTCCACCAGCTGGTGATGGATGGTTTGGCCACTAGCTGGTGATGGATGGTTGGTCCACCAGCTGGTGATGGATGGTTGGTCCACCAGCTGGTGATGGATGGTTCGGCCACCAGCTGGTGATGGATAGTTAGGCTAGCAGCTGGTGATGGATTGTTCGGCCACTAGCTAGTAATGGATGGTTGGTCCACCAACTGGTGATGGATGGTTGGGCCACCAGCTGCTGATGTATGGTTCGTCCATCAGCTGGTGATGGATGGTTGGTCCACCAGCTGGTGATGGATGGTTCGGCCATCAGCTGGTGATGGATGGTTCGGCCACCAGCTGCTGAGGGATGGTTGGTCCATCACTTGGTGATGGATGGTTGGTCCACCAACTGGTGATGGATGGTTGAACCACTAGCTGGTGATGGATGGTTCGGCTAGCAGCTGATGATGGATAGTTTGACCACCAGCTGGTAATGGATGGTTGGGCCAGCAGTTGGTGATGGATGGTTAGGCCACAAGCTGGTTATGGATGGTCCACCAACTGGTGATGGATAGATAGTCCATCAGCTGGTGATCTGTGATTGGTCCACCAACTGGTGATGGATGGTTGGTCCACCAGCTGGTGATGGATGGTTTGGCCACCAGCTGGTGATGGATGGTTGGTCCACCAGCTGGTGATGGATGGTTTGGCCACCAGCTGGTGATGGATTGTTCGGCCACTAGCTAGTGATGGATGGTTGGTCCACCAACTGGTGGTGGATGGTTGGGCCACCAGCTGGTGATGGATGGTTTGGCCACTAGCTGGTGATGGATGGTTGGTCCACCAGCTGGTGATGGATGGTTTGGTCACCAGCTGGTGATGGATGTCTCGGCCACCAGCTGATGATGGATGGTTGGTCCACCAACTGGTGATGGATGGTTGGTCCACCAGCTGGTGATGGATGGTTGGTCCACCAGCTGGTGATAGATGGTTGGTCCGCGAGGTGGTGATGGATGGTTCGGCCATCAGCTGGTGATGGATGGTTGGGCCACTAGCTGGTGATGGATGGTTGGGCCACCAGCTGGTGATGGATGGTTCTGCCACCAGCTGGTGATGGATGGTTGGACCATCAGCTGGTGATGGATGTTTGGGCCACCAGTTACTGATGGATGGTTTGTCCATCAGCTGGTAATGGATGGTTGGTCCACCAACTGGTTATGGATGGTTGGACCACCAGCTGGTGATGGATGGTTGGTCCACCCGCTGGTGATGGATGGTTGGACCACCAGCTGGTGACGGATAGCTGGGCCAGCAGCTGGTGATGGATTTTTCGGCCACCAGCTAGTGATGGATGGTTGGTCCACCAACTGGTGATGGATGGTTGGTCCATCAGCTGGTGATGGTTGGTTCGGCCATCAGCTGGTGATGGATGGTTGGGCCATCAGCTGCTGATGGATGGTTGGGCCACCAGCTGGTGATGGATGGTTAGTCCATCAGCTGATGATGGATGGTTCAGCGACCAGCTGGTGATGGATGGTTGGACCACCCGCTGGTTATAGATGGTTGGTCCACCAGCTGGTGTTGTAATCCACAAGTTAGTAGGGATTATTAGCTAGAGGATCATTACTACAACACTTAACGAATGATGATTGGAAGTACATGTTAAGTAGACAGACTATGGATCACATATCTAAGAAAGGTCAAAGGGATTAAGACCGCAGCTATTAGCCTAACTAATAATTCCTGGAAAGAGGACTCGGGCTTCTAGGAACAAGGTTACCTCTTCTAGGGATAAGGTTAATCGGATTATACCTTCCTTGAGAGGCGGGGTGAAATGGTTGAGGCAGAGCCTGGCTGTTGAGAGACGTGGTGTTATAATGAGGGCCAGCGTGGGCCATATGCAGGCCAAGTGTGGGCCAAGCGGGCCACACCATGGAGCTTGTTATATATCGTCGGTATGGTGGAAATAGTGAGAAACCGTTGCTAAGGACAAATCAAGCGTGAAAACTACGTAATTTGAAGTCAATTAAGTTAAATATCATGTAAAGTGTAGATCGAATATTTTAAAGATAATTAAAAAATTACGTAAAGATTAGAGCGATTTCCGGCGTTGTCAGACGTAGATACAGAAAATAGGCGCAGTGAATTATGGACGCCTAGGCATAGCGAGCGACTCATAATTTGACGTCTGGGGTTCGCCGTCTAGTGTACCCTGGAGAGGTCCATGGAGATTTTTAGTGGGTGCAGGTAGCATTATGGAGAGTGTTACCGTGGGACACGGGGAGCGTGTCCCGTTGGTGATGGGTGTGTGGCGTCGGGAGGCGGTGAGGCAGTGTGTATTGGCGTTTGGACGCCGAGTGTAGTGCATTGTTGTGTATTGGCGTTTGTACGCCTGGGTGAGAAGTGTAATGAACGTGTAGTGGCTTATTAGACGCCAGCGTAATTTATAGAAATTACTGTAGTGAAATATGCACGTTTTGACTGTGGATATCATGGATTTAGTATAGTGCATGACATTGTTGGGATTGTAGCGCCAAGGTGTAGCATGTGTAACGTTACTGGTTGTTGTAACACCGGGTGTATTGTAGATATTAGCGTTGAAGTGTGTTAACGCAGGTGGTAGAGTGCAGCGGGTGGCCACTACACAAGTGATTATGCCTGACGAGTGTAGGTCAGGTAATTAATGGATTACTAGAGAAAAGGGACACAGTGTGTGCTGCATTTGGTTACTTATTGGTGGTGATGTCTCGTGGTGTTTTGATGCGCTCTGGCGCAAGGCATATGCCTGTGGGGGTGATGGCATTGGAGACGCCGAGGGTTGATGGCGTTGGGGACGCCGTGTGTTGTGTTGATGGGCGTTGGGGACGCCGGGTGTTGTGTTGATGGCGTTGGGGACGCCGGGTGCTGTGTTGATAGCGTTGGGGACGCCGGGTGTTGTGTTGAGGGCGTTGGGGACGCCGTGTGTTGTGTTGAGGGCGTTGGGGACGCCGGGTGTTGTGTTGATGGGGTTGGGGACACCAGTGGGTGGTGTTTGGACGCCTGGTATAGAGTGTGGTGTTGTGGCGTATATGGTGGCGCAGGGGCGCCAGGTAGTGGTCGGTAAGGTGAGTATTGGCGTAGCAAGGTCGGTGCGTTAGGACGCAGGAAGTGGTTGTGGGGATGTGTGGCGTTATAATGAGGTCATCAGTGGTTGGGATGACCAGAGGAGATGGTGTGTCGGAGTGGGTAAGTCTTATGGATGAAATGTGGATAATTGCAGGAGTTGGTGGCTGCAGTAGACGAGCCAAGTCTATATATCTAGCAAGACTCATAAAAAACTACTAAAAATTCATTTTTTTCATTAAAATTTTCATTAATTAAGTCGGAGTCGGTAAGTCTTATGGATAAGATTACAATGTTGAATTTAAAAATTCTAGGAGATGGTGGTTGCAGTGGGCGAGTCAAGTAGGTATACTAATTTCTCATTAATTAAGTTGTTACAGAAATCTCGCTAGAGGCGAGCCAGTGGCAGTATAATGCTTTAGTGACATTAGTTGTGAAATTATTTTAATGAGGTATTTATTGTGATAATGTATGTGCATGTATATACTGTATATTACCTCATCGGCACCATTACTGAGTGTTAGGCTTGAGAAGGTCCCCCGGGATCAGGTCACAGAGCTTCAGGTAGAGTAGAAGGGAAGCCATGAGGCTACACTCAGTAATTCTAGAAAAAAAGGGGGGGAGGAAGTGAAGCCAACGTGACGTTATAGGCGAAATTCGCCCCCTGACATCAAAGCAGGAATAAGGGCCAGCTGCAATGGCTTTGCAGCTGCGCTCAGGCTATATAAGGGGAGAGAGTAAGGAGCCGAGGGGGTGTCATGTAATAATGGAATCGAGCCAGGGGGCTCCGAGGGAATATTTTGCAGGTACAGCGGTCGGGAAGGTGTGAATACGGGTGGACACACTCTGGGCAGATGGACCTAGAGTAATGTGCTACAGCTGTGGTCAGCACAGCAAGGAAGGATGACCAGAGAGCTGTGAGGTATCTACAGCGTTCTGGGGTTGGTGCCCTGAGACGAGACGGCAGCATAGACCCTAGGGAGCATGACCCTGGGGTAGGAATCTCCGTTGCTCTGGAGGCCAGGATCACGTTAGCTCAGAGCAACGATGGGGCATTGACAACATTCACCAGGCTGGACAGCCTGGGTTTTGTCTGGGTCATGGAGGATCTATGACCTAGCAACCATGGGACACGAAGACAAGAGAAGTGATGCTGCCAATTGTGGAGGAGGCCAGGGAAACATTGTGTGATCATTGTAAGCCCTTATGTCAACAGTACAGGGCAAGATGTTAAATTGTTATTAACTTGTTACTAAGGATGAAGAACCTTAGATATATATGTGTTGTGTATATATAAATGACTAGTGTCATTTCTGTCTTCAGCCAGCCATGGCCTCAACCATTTCACAACGCCTCTCAAGGAAGGTATAATCCGATTAACCTTATCCCTAGAAGCGGTAACCTTGTTCCTAGAAGCCTGAGTCCTCTTTCCAGGAATTATTAGTTAGGCTAATAGCTGCGGTCTTAATCCTTTTGACCTCTCTTAGGTATGTGATCCATAGTCTGTCTACTTAACATGTACTTCCAATCATCATTCGTTAAGTGTTGTTGTAATGATCCTCTAGCTAATAATCCCTACTAACTTGTGGATTACAACACTGGTGATGGATGGTTGGGCCACCAACTGGTGATGGATGGTTGGTCCACCAACTGGTTATGGATGGTTGGACCACCAGCTGGTGATGGATGGTTGGGCCGGCAACTGGTGATAAATGGTTGGACCAGCAGCTGGTGATGGATGGTTGGACCACCAAATGATGATGGATGGTTGGGCAAGCAGCTGGTGATGTATGGTTGGGCTAGCAGCTGATGGTGGATGGTTGGACCACCACCTGGTGATGGATTGTTCGGCCAGCAGCTGGTGATGGATGGTTCGGCTATCAGCTGGTGATGGATGGTTGTTAAACCAGCTGGTGATGAATGGTTGGGCCACCAGCTGGTGATGGATGGTTGGGCCAGCAGCTGGTGATGGATGGTTGGTCCACCAGCTGGTGATGGATGGTTGGGCCACCAGCTGGTGATGTATGGTTGGGCCACCAGCTGGTGATGGATGGTTGGGCCAGTAGCTGATGATGGATGGTTGGGCTAGGACCTGGTGATGGACGGTTGGGCCACCAGCTGGTGATGGATGGTTGGGCCACCAGCTGATGATGGATGGTTGGGCTAGCAGCTGGTGATGGACGGTTGGGCCACCAGCTGGTGATGGATGGTTGGGCCACCACCTGATGATGGATGGTTGGGCTAGCAGCTGGTGATGGACGGTTGGGCCACCAGCTGGTGATGGATGGTTGGTCCACCAGCTGGTGATGGATGGTTGGGCCACCAGCTGGTGATGGATGGTTGGGCCACCAGCTGGTGATGGATGGTTGGGCCACCAGCTGGTGATGGATGGTTGGGCCACCAGCTGATGATGGATGGTTGGGCTAGCAGCTGGTGATGGATGGTTGGGCCACCAGCTGGTGATGGATGGTTGGGCCACCAGCTGGTGATGGACGGTTGGGCCACCAGCTGGTGATGGATGGTTGGGCCAGCAGCTGGAGATGGATGGTTGGGCCAGCAGCTGATGATGGATGGTTGGGCTAGCAGCTGGTGATGGACGGTTGGGCCACCAGCTGGTGATGGATGGTTGGGCCATCAGCTGGTGATGGATGGTAGGTCCCCCAGCTTGTGATGGATGGTAGGTCCCCCAGCTTGTGATGGATGGTTGGGCCACCAGCTGGTGATGGATGGTTAGGCCACCAGTTGGTGATGGATTTTACCATCACCAGGTGCAAGTTTTTTGGGCAGCGCCACTCGTGCTGCGAGTGGACATACCGCCATTGCAGCATGTATAACACTCCCGAATAGGAAGAAAACCAACTGGGTTGTTCATCCTGTCACTTGTACCCAGACACAGCTGGGAATTCTTTAACTGTCAAGTGAACAACTTATCAAACAAAAAGATTAACTTTCATCAACCCTTAAACTCATTCGTTTTCTTGTCGGTGCAAAATGGGGGAATTTTAAGAACAGTATCTATTTTTGACATATAGTTTTTTCCTAACTCAAACGATGTGAGGGTTTATTATTCTCCACATATTTCTAATGTCTCTCAGGTGTTTACATTCTCTCAGGTAGTGGTCAAAGTGTCCACCACTCTCACCGTAACTCCTCTGCTCAACTATTGTTTCCTTTCCGAATCTCAATGGATATTTGTATCCAAGACGAATTCTTGCTATTACTGATTCTCTCCTGTGGCCGCCACCTCTTTATCCATAATGATTGGGATTGTCAGTTGGAGCCACATTGTACCAGTATACATATTCACTGATTTGTCCTTCTATCCTCCTTTCCTCAGTAACCATGTCACGGTGATATTGCCTGATAATACCTTTAATTTGTAGAGGAGTCGTTGGGTATGAAGTATACAATATGGTCTCCATCGCCTTCAGCAGCCAGCACATCTGCTCGTTCATTTTCACAGATTCCAACAAGGGATTGGATCCAGAGAAATTTGACAATTCTTCCTTAATTGGTTCGAACTTTCACCGCTCTCTTGATTTCAGCGACTATCTCAAGATTTTCTGGCCGATTTTTAATAAAGCTTAGTAGCACTGCTTTTGAGTCATTGCAGATCACTGCACTATTAATGCTTCGTTCCAGGAATCTTAACGCAATAACAATGGCGGTTAGCTCCACTTTTGTTGAAGAGGCATAGTTCTCAATACGTGCTTTTCCTTCATTTCCGTGTTGTAAGGGATTATTCCTAATTACATTGTAGGTTGCTCCAGCCCTATCATTGACAGGGTTAAATGACCCAACAGTGTAGATTTTATCTAACTATTTTCCGGCTTCTTTATAGATTTCGTCCAGATAATTGTGCCTCATTTCTTGAGTTATCATGTTGAACTTTTTCGTTGCCATTTCATTGATGATGATCCTGCATGAGTCATCCACCCAGGGAGGTTACCTCTCTACAGGCATGAGCTCACGGGCTTGCTCAGGCAGGTGAAGTTCTTTGAGGTAGCTGATTGATCTGTGATGCCATTTTCTGTTTCTCCTGTTTCCCCCTGAAAGTAGCAATCCACTTAGATCATAATTTAATATTGAAGTAAACCCAAAAATACAATATTCTAGTAAAATATTCACTAAAACGTACTTACTGCCTGCTAGGATTACCCCACACACATTTTCTCACACTATACCACAAGGTCCACCTCACGGGGTGGTGACTGGTCTCATTCACACACCTGACTTTGTACACTTGTTCACTCCTGTGGTCTCAGCAGCCTGCACACTTGACCACTGCTGTGGTCTCAGCAGCCTGCACACTTGACCACTCCTGTGGTCTCAGCAGCCTGCACACTTGACCACTCCTGTGGTCTCAGCAGCCTGCACACTTGACCACTCCTGTGGTCTCAGCAGCCTGCACACTTGAAAATTGCACAAACTGCGCAGCTAATCAGAGAGTGGGTAACATTTTTCATATTACACTGTAGCCAATTACGACGCTGGCACATCGGAGCTTATCCGTGGTCATTTGCTACTTATTTACGTCGAATTTTCTTTTAAAATTAGTATACTTCGAAGTAAAACTATGATTTTTCAACTTGTACAGTGAGCACCGACATTGTAGTAAACAAATATATTACTTTTTTTAACCTAAGTAATTCTAAGAGATACTGTGTAGCTTTCCTTGTCGCTCCCAAGATTTGAGAAGCGATGGCATTTATTTACGTATATATTTACCTAAATTTACCCAAAGGCCACTAACTATCTAGTGGCCACGACGAGGACAAATAAGCCGGGGGCTTGTTAAGTCCCGCCAATTGTCCTAATGATATTTTCTAGCTGGATTTTGGCCTTTACGGCTTCAGCGGGTAGGCGATTCCATGGGTTTATAACCCTCTGGGTAAAAAAAAAACATCTGGTTTCAGTCCTACTTGAGAGGACATATTCTCCAACACTATATCCGTGATTGTCGTGTTATCAGTGACTTCAGACCAAATGGTATTAGGTACTTTGAGCTCTGTAATTACTTCACACACTTAGGAGTATTGGAAGATATTCTTGTGCTGTACCTAGATTTTGCTAGTGGGGGATAATAGATCAGCCTTATATTTCTTGTTCTCTCCTGATTCCAAGTATGACTAACCATCCTGTGAGGTGGGAATATTAGATAAACTTATAACTAGGTTTTGATCTACACTGTAATCTTTCATATAGAATAGGGTAGCAGCACATTGCTGTATTCACCTAGTTGTGTTTGCGGGGGGTGGATCTTTGCTCTTTCGGCCCGCAAGTCAACTTTCAGTCAACTATTTACTAACTACTTTTTTTTCCACACCACACACACCCCAGGAAGCAGCTCGTGACCGCTGACTAACTCCCAGGTACCTATTTACTGCTAGGTAACAGGGGCATTCAGGGTGAAAGAAACTTTGCCCATTTGTTTCTGCCTGGTGTGGGAATCGAACCCGCGCCACAGAATTACGAGTCCTGCTCGCTATCCACCAGGCTACAAGGGCCCCCTGCTGTGTATACCTAAGCTTGTTAATAAAAAGAAATCAGTAATAAAGGTTTTTATTTATAGCTTGTATTATTATTACCAGTATTATCCTTATTAAATCGTAAATGTTAACCATGGATCATTAAGATGTCATGTTGATATATAATGTTAGCCAAGCCACACACTAGAAGATGAAAAGACGACGACAATGTTATTAATACTGCATTTCTTTTGAGTCATTAAATTGTGCAGTATGTCTCAATTTTTCACTTCTTTGGATATACAGTAGAAATGATAGTTTAAACAACCCATAAATATTTTTGAATAATTTTTTTTTATTTAAATAACTAGATCAATATTTTTACAGCTGACAGGACTGGTTTTACTCACAGGTGCATTATCTGTTAAAACAAAAATTTGGTTTATTGTTACACACAATGCTGCTACATAGCGTTCCCGGCTTGGTGCCTTCTTTTGATAAATACTTACTTATTGTTAAACACAGCCAATTTGTGTAAGAGGAAGAGGTTTTGGACTCCTACTTCCCCCTCTTTTTTTTTTAACAGGCCATAATAGTCTATGTAGTCTTAATTATAGGCCTAAGTATTCAATGACAAAAGTTTCTGATGTTTTTACCATTGCCCTTACCTAACATCCTTTGTGAAGCATAGTTTTCTTTTATGTCTCACTCAGATTTAATTTCAAAATAAAACCAAACAAAATAAATTAAAAAACGGGTACGTATAACTAAGCTACACCCCCTAGCTATACTCATTGCTCAACCCGTTCTCGCAAATTTAATAAGTCAATATTGACTTATTAGTTGCGTGCATAGGTGACATACTAAACATAATAGTTTCCCTTGTAAAGCTTCATAGAAAACACCGACCTTACCTAACCTACTTAGTATGTTAAAATAAGCATCTTATAGCTTCGTAATTACAATTGTTACTTAACCTATTATTGGTATAGGTTAGGTAATAATTGTAATTACGAAGCAATAAGATGCTTATCTTAACATACTAAGTAGGTTAGGTAAGGTCGGTGTTTTCTATGAAGCTTTTCAAGGGAAACTATTTTGTTAAGTATGTCACCTATGCACATATTTAATAAGTCAATATTGACTTATTAAATTTGCGAGAACGGGTTGCATTGCTAGATGAACAGGGGCATTTGGTGATAGTAAATGCTCCCACCAACCCAGGATAATCACCTCTCATATTTCATGTTCACCAGTGTTTTTTTACTTAATAAAATAACTACTGGTATAATATCTTGCTATTATAAAACTAATTCTAATATCATAAAAGACATATTTACGACAAGTTTCAAGCAGAGAATGTATATATAGCTAACACGAAAGACTCCATCTTGATGAGACTCGTCAGCAAATATGTTTTTTATAATAAAATTTATCCTCCCGTTTGTGAAGAAGATAAAAAATTTGTTATATCCAGCTTACGTAAAGCTATGAGTGGTCGAGAGTATTCTTAGAGCAACGGTGTTTACTTACGAAGATTTTCCTTCTTAAATGCCTATCTGAATACCTAAGTAGCCACTACGAAGATGCAAAGAAGAAAAACGCTTGTAAGTACGTACGTAATTGCTTCGTGAATATGGCCCCATTTTCCTGGGCTGGCATTGGCCATCTGTCTGCTCTCGTCAGATACATTACCCTGGGGGCTCAATAGTATCCCTGGGGGCTCAATAGTACCCCCTGGGGGTTCAATTGTACCCTCTGGGGCTTAATAGTACCCCCTGGGGGCTCAATACTACCGTATGGGAGCTCAATAGTGCTTCCTGGAGGCTCAATAGTACCCCCTGGGGGC